>NC_042494.1:141958013-141959746 GCF_005508785.2 Acyrthosiphon pisum
CACACACACAAGTCATAATAATATTAAATTATGATCATATTTACTACTTTGATCATTTTTGCTTGGAAACATATTATTTAGGTTTTCTACAACGGTTGTTCTAAATCGGTTCGCTGAATCGGTCGTCTGGTCCCGATGACAGCGATAAAAGCGATATCATTATCTGTGTTCAAATTTTATTTTAGGATACCTATTGCATTCGCGGCTCGCCGATCTTTTAACACGAGCACATTATTATCTAAAACTAATAGTTATTAGTTAATAGTTGGTCGGTGCCTGTTGGTGTCTCACTGTTTTACTTAATTTAATATCGTTTATTCGTTTATATTTGACATATTTTGTATTCCATTTTATTTGTTTTATTTCAATTTGACATCATTTTAAGACGTCTAAACATTCCATTATGGTAAGTTATTTTTAACATTTAATTTTTAGTATAATACTTAAATGATTGGACAGACAATATTTTAATAACTTATATTTATGTTCCTAGTTTAGTTCCTAGTTTCCTAACTTTAATAGTTAGGTATAAGGGCCGTTTCACATGTATGAACTTAATTAATGTAAACTAAAAACGAGCGCGGACGATGCGTCGCGTATGATACACGCCCATGTGAAACGGCCAAACTCATAAACTATTCGTCTGAAATTTGATTTTTATTCCGAAAAATATTCTGCTTCGAAATATGAAATTAAATTATATATTATACTTAATATCTTATTGATTCCCTAAATTGTTATTATTATTATTATTATTATTATTATTTATTATTATAGGCAAATTCTCTAACAAATAAGCAGACTAGAAAAATTAACTCTTTTTTTTTGCCTGATTCAAAAAAACTAATGTCAACCAGACTTAAAAATACCGAGATCAATACAAATAATAGTCAAAATGATAATGATAAGATTCCCGTTCAAATAATTTGTAGATCGACCGATACCGAGATCAATACAAATAATAGTCAAAATGATAATGATAAGATTCCCGTTCAAATAATTCAAAAGGAAATAATTTGTAGATCGACCGATATCGGAGAGATTATCAATAAAAAAAGTAATTTTATAAATACGGTTTCAGATATTTGGGTACCAGATGATTGTTATATCTTTCCTAGTAGTGGTAAGAGAAATTTAAAATTTCAACGGTGTTGGTTTAAACGATGGAATTGGTTGGCATATTCTGAAAAAGATGATGGAGCGTACTGTAAATATTGTGTTTTGTTTGCTGGAGAGGGTGGAGGTGTTGGAAAACAAAATTTTGGTAATTTGGTGAAGAAACCATTTAAAAACTGGAAAAATGCTATTGAAGTATTTAATAATCATACAAATTGTGAATATCATAAAACTTGTATTCTAAAAAGAACATGTGCCAAACAAATTTTAGAAAAAAAAGTTGAACCTATAGATATCCAAATAGATTCGGGAATAAAACGTAAAATAATTGAAAATAGAAAAAATCTTATTCCCATCATTGAAACAATCATTTTTTGTGGTAGACAAAATCTTTCTTTAAGAGGTCATAGAGATAGTGGACCCTTGAATTTAACAGAGCCTATAATGAAAATGATGGACATTTTCGTTCATTGTTGAGATTTCGTGCTAATAGTGGTGATGTAGCATTAAAAACGCACTTAGAAACCTGTTCTAAAAATGCTTCCTATACAAGTCCAATGATTGCTAATGAAATAATTTCAACGTGTGGGGACATTATTTAAAAAAAAAATGGTTAA
>NC_042494.1:141959906-141960162 GCF_005508785.2 Acyrthosiphon pisum
CATTCATATTAATAAATTATATGAACGTTTTCGTATATTATATTTCATTATTTCGTATATATATTAATTATTAATATATATTTTATATTTACGATTGAATCACTAATAAATACAATCGTTTATATTTAATTCGTATTATTAGTCTGTCTCTATAATCTATCTAGAAATTCGCTAGACTAAACCGGTTTAAAATTATCCCACATTATCCCGCACCGGGATAATGAACCATATAAATGATATGGTGCAAACATCCCGG
>NC_042494.1:141960262-141984936 GCF_005508785.2 Acyrthosiphon pisum
TGCATTATTTTTCACACCGGTTTAGTCTAGCGAATTTCTAGAATATGTACTGTCAACCGCCGATGCACGCCGATCGCCAGCTACGCGATCTAATAATAGAATGACGAATAATTATTTTAAGCCATAATATATAATTTTATTTTTGTTTTTCATTATTATTTGAAATAAAAATATTTTCTTACTTCTAAAACCAATCATTAATATAAAGACCCACAAAAAATTACGCCCACTGAAATTTTACGCCCAGGGATCAATCCCCAGCTACCCCCCCCCCCCCCCCACTAGTTCCGCCACTGCATAAGCTATGATCTAAGTACCTACTGTTGAAGATTTTTCAAAATTTGTCAATCAAAATGCCACAGAGGACATGAAGTCACTATTCAAATTTTGACGAAAACCACTTTCCACTCACACCCATAATACACCTGTAAAATCGCGAAAGATGCCACGCGCGTTGCAAATCAAAAAGCCACTTATAATAATAAGTCATTTTTCGTATTTTTGACTTTCCACAACTACACTCAAAGACACATGTGAAACCGAAAGCCGTATCCAAGACAAGAAACAGAAACCACTTAAAAGCTTAAAAGGGTGCCCGAAGTACACAAGAATCAGATGTTGGTACATTGACGTGTTGAGACCTGGGCACCTTCACGCCACTCAAGACTTGTACAATTCCAATAATTAACGCACTGCGTATTGTACATTTGTAATAGATATTAATGAATATGAACTATATTTATGAACTTTTTCAAGTAGTCTATAATATAGGTATACTTATCCGAAAAATATTGTTGGCTAGAAATGTTTTTATTTTATTCCCCTGGGCTATGAAGTACCACAACTCATGAGTGCATTAAAAAGTAGTTTTCTTCCTTTAGAAATATTTTATTGACATTTTTATTTGACTAGAAAATAAATTAGTAAGTAATAAATACTGAGAAATAAGAATGGTGTATATTATTATGATGTGTTTTTCCGTTCCATTTGCTTTAATTGGATTGAAAGCAGTGATTTTCTATCTTAGGATAGCACAAGAGCCATATATAAATTTTGTTTAGATTTTTTCTATTTCCAACGAACAATATTTCCAATTGATAAGGTAAATTGTCAGACTATACAAGAGTTCTGAAAACCGATTTGAATTTGATTAAATCTACATCAAAGCGACTTACCCATTATATATTTAAATCCTCTTAAATCTTGAAAAAGTATACACAAAAAGTATAAATTTAAAAATGTCACACTGCTCATACTTTGAGTTTTGTGGAAAAAGTCAAAAAAATGGAAAAGTCTATATTATAAAGCAGAAAATTCATATCTGTTTTCAGAATTTTCATAGCTTCACTAGATCAATTGGTAATAAGGTAGAACACTTTTAAAACCCATGGTGTGCGTTTTATTGGACAATCACTGAAAATGGTCTCTCTCAATACTCTTTCGAACATTATATACTGTTTCGTAGATATATATTACAACAGTTTATTGTATAAAATAAAAATGTTGACGGAAACGTCTTTCAGTATAAAATGGTGCGAGAAATAAATTATAAAGAAATGTTATGTTACTACCGCACATACCTATATTTTTCAGTATAACCTCATAAAATAGTTTTGAAATTTAAAAGAATTTAAAATGTTGTAGGTACCCACCTATATAGTTGTACAGTATACATATTTTATAATACCTAATATTATTATACTATCAATTGGTTTTATCGAGCTATGGCGAAAAATAGGTACGCCACATACCACATATGATATGTATATGTTATAATATATTAATTATAAACCAGTGTTTACATTCAAAGTTGAAAATTGAAGCTACTAATCGGCGATGACAGGCAGCAAAAAAAAATAAAATAAACTTACTAATCAATATAAAAAAAGGTGGGTAAGTGGATGTCGCTCTACTGTACAGTAGGTTACAAGTGGGTCACTGTATAATGGATAGTATTAAATTTGAATTCAATGATATAATATCACTGTATAAGAAAAACGATTCTGAGCGGAGACGGTATGTCAGTCTAGATATAAGGTATCTTATATACTTATCTATGGTATTAAAAAAAAAATTGACCAATAATAGGTATCTATAATAAATTCCAAATTAATCATATCACAATATCCATTAGGTACTTATAACGCGTTATACATCAACAACAAATTGTGGTACTATCATAGATATATAATAGTATACCTTAGAAGTTTCAATAATATACAATCACAACAAAATAACTAAAATAGTTATTCCAGGTTTTTTAATATGTGACTTCGTCCAAATTTGAGATTAAAATGAGTATAAAAATAAATTGTGCTTATGTATTTTTTAGGTTTTTTGGTAACAGAATTAATTACTTAGGTGGAATCTTGTTTTACATTTTTAATCCTTAGATATAAAAATTGAACATTTTATAAATTTTTAACTACGAAATAATTATTAAATTTTGTCAAAATTCGATCATAAATGCTTATAAAAAAAAATTGTGCCTATGTATTTTTAATATTTTTCAACTGCTATTGTAACAATATATCAGGAGCCTAGTATTAAATTTTTACACTTTTTGGCCAAACAGATAAAACTTTAATGATATTTATAGAAAAAAAAATTGAAAAAATTGAAAACTGACCATGTCCGTAAACAGCTCAAAAAGTGTCAAATTATTTTCAAAATTTCATCGTATATAGAAAATACTAATATAAACATTCAGTGAAATTTCCAAGTATCTACAGTCATTCGTTTTTTAATTACAACAAAATAAGAAAATCGTTACATGAGAAATCGAGTGAATATCAAATGTTGTAAAAATATGAATTTCAAACGATCATAAAAATTTAATTTGACTTTCTTATAGATATTTTTTGTTTGATAAAGGTAGATAATCTTATAAGGAATCTTGTATTACATTTTAAAATCTTAGATTTAAAAAGAAAAATTTTTACGAATTCTTAACTCAAAATAATTTGCTAATTTTCGTGATTTTTTCATTTTTTGTCAATTTTTGAACTTTAAATGCTTATATAAAAAAAACTGTGACCAAGGATTTTTAATATTTTTCATCTGCTTTTGAAACAATATACTAGGAGCCTTTTATTAAATTTTCAAGCTTTTTTTAATCAACAAATAAAATTTTATTGATATTTTTAGAAAAAAAACTAAAAAAAAATGAAAACTGACAATGTCCGTAAAGAGCTCAAAATAATTATTTTGAAAATGAAATTCCCGTTTTTCCTTAATTTTTCTTTGTTTTTCTTGGCGCCTTTGAAAATTACTGGGAATTTTAAATTTTGACCTCCTCAATGCACCAACGATATTCACTTTCCAATCGAACAAGATACTGAAGTTGAAAATTGAAGCATTATTTCGACTACTTATCGTGTACACAGACACAAAAAAGAATTAAAAAATTAAAATAAAAACACACATCATTGTAAAATCAATACATTTATCGTTCCACTCAGAATCTAAAAAAAAACACGTCATTGTAAGACCAATACTTACATATTATGTTATCATTCGAGTAAAAAAGGTTGTAAACGTAATAATATTATGGTACGCGTAGTGCGGATTCATTCTTTGCAACAAAAGCGCCTATCTACAGTGTTGGGTAAATAACTTTTAAAATGTAATGAAATTACGTTACTCATTATTTTAAATATTTTTATTTAAATTACATTTGCGTTAGATAACTAAAATTATTTTTATCACGTTACATTACTTTTTCATTAATAAAGTAGTGCGTTACAAATAACGTTACTTTTTTATCATTGATAACAGTTATTATTTTGTTTGAAACATATTCAATTCATATGATTTAATTATTATGTATATATTTTACAATCATAGAGACCTATAATTATGTACAAATGTACAATCATCTCACATATAATATGGTTATATAGTCATAACGCACATGTCATAAATCATAATTAATTTTAATTAAATTTTATTTTTAAACTAAACTCTTTTTTTTCTATTAATAAAGTAATACAATTTAATCCTGTTTAATAATGCTTAGTAATATTGTTAACTATTATCGGAATAAATATAACTGATTTTAACTTTTCTGGAATATCCTATCAGCTTGTTTTTGTAATACATTCAAAAGTACTATTTTAATAACGTGGAAAATAACGCGTTAGTGCGTTACATCATAAAAAATACTTTTCAAAAGTAATTTTGTTATAATTGCGTTACTAATACGTAAAATGTAATGAAATTACTGCTGTGTTACTGAAAAAGTAGTTGCGTTACAGTAATTTGTAATTTGCGTTATGTTACTACCCAATACTGCCTATCTACCCATGTAATAATTGTTCTGTAGTAATGATTTATTAAATGCAAATAATATCTGATATTACACAATCGACCGGAAAAAGGTAGACACCTAACCTGATGGTGCAGCACGAGTTTCAAAGTTCCTATTAAATTAAAAAAAAAACCGTCGCGGTTTTAATTCTTGACAGTTTTTTTTACCGAGACATATACGTCATAAAACATCGCAGCAAAAGTGTCTCGGAGTAACCAAACCGATGCGACGTCGTCGTCGCGTCATCGCCATAATAATATTATTATAAAATATACTGATAAATAACGTCCAAATAATAATAACAAGATTTGTACAATGCACGCGACGAATATAATAATATAATACATATACGCCCCCAGAGTTTATACATTAAAAAACCTGTCAATCCAAGAATATCCGATGTATTTCCCGTCCGGGAAAACGAACGCGAAAATATTCAAATATCAAAATAATAATAATAACAATATTGAGTACAAGGTATAATATTATTATAATATTTGGTAAACGCGAGCGTAATGCTATTTATTACACCGCGTCGGACCATCGAGATAAACATTCTTTAATTTCCTCCGGCGCTGACGGTGAAAAGTTTTTCACCATTTCGCGAATTTGATGGATTTAATATAATAATTTAATGTAACTGTATACATGTATATATACATAACATTATGTTTTAATTTTTTTCGACAGCTCGCGTTTTCTTTTGCGTTAAACGTAACGCGTTTAACGGGGAACGAAAAAAAAACCTTCGACGTCAGCGAAATCGCAAACTTATTATATTATATATAATAATATAATATGCTCCAATATTTAATAATATTATATAATATTGTATACGCGTCGAAGCTGGCCGTAGCCGACACAATACATAACATTATATAGGTAGATGGTAAGTACATAGAAGAAGCTGAGTTCGTTTAAAAGTTTGTTTGCCGGCACTCGGTCAATGGTATAGCTTAATTTATATATATTGTATAGGGCAAACGCGCGTATTATTTCGCTATTAAATAATATATGTTCTTCGCTCGCCGGTCATTACTGCTGCAGCGGTTTACCCGACGGCGAGTGGCGATCAGTGGCGGCGGCGGGTGTCGAACTCGGACACGTCGCGTGTACTGCGCACAATATCTTATTAATAATATAATACAATATATATATATATATTATTATTACGATCGATCACAATGGGCCGTAATCATTACGACGCTATGGTTCTGTCTATTTTCTCCCTTTGCCCACGCTGGGGCGGTGCCCACACGGAAAATAATATGTGAAAAAAAAATCCTGGAAATATTCAGCCCGTAATTCGATTGAACCGCGTACGCCCCGGAAAAAGTTTGCTCGTTTGCGGCGGAAATCGACGGGACACAACAAATATTGCTTTACAGAGATGATTACACTCGACGTCGATGGTTCTTAAAAGTCATTCACCGCGCGCCGGAACACGGGAAAAATGTTTTCCCGAAGTTTTTATGCACGCGCGGAGAGAGAAAAAATATGCTCCGAATAAATATTATTGTACATGTATACATGCGTGATTATAATATAAATTTGGTTCTGTATACCGAAAAAACTTACTCCTCACGGTTTATCAAAAGACTGGAAAACTTCCGATCAATACTAAGAAATTGTCACATACGTGGGTGTGTGTGTGTGAGGAGGAATCCGTCGAAAATTCAGTTTAAAATCACATGGGAATTGAATCATGGCGGTAAACAGCACGCGTGGAAGCAAAGGGTGCGTGAAAGTAATAATCTCGTGTGGTTCGGTCTCTGCCAAGTCGTTTTCATAGTGTTTATTTATTATGAATTACAATGTCATATCGCGCCTGTTGTAGACTGCGGTATAAGTAAATTCTATTATATCATCATTATTCATTACATATCGTGACCCATATTATTATTCGATTGTATAATTTTTGGAATATCTTTGTTTACCCGGTCCATTATTAATATCACGACTATCCAATATAAGTGCTCACTATAGTCACTACAAGACATATTATCACCAGGTCTAACCGGATATAAGTACCTAATCCTCCGCTTTCATCGAAGACATGAATCATGTTTTATTGTATTCTTCAGTGTATATTAAGTAATGGTAAAATTCTGTTATTTTAAGTCAAAATACAATTTTTAGATTAAAAAGAAAAAAACAAATTTGTGACAACTTAGCCCGCTTTTTGTCGGTCGTCATATCATCGCGGGGTTAGTTGTCCCAAGCATAGAGTAATTACCCTATTACTCTATGGTTCTTGGTAAATCGGATGATAAGCAACATAAACTTTTCGTCGTCAATTTCGTGTGTGTGAAATTTATAATTACCTACTCGACACAAAGAATAAAATGCATAGATTTAAAACGAAATGAGAAAAACAATATTAATACACAGAAAAATTACAGCATATATTATTATTATTTACAAGTATGAAACAACGGGGCGTGTACGACGCATTAATATTTTCTACTGGTTATTATAGGTTAGTCGTCCCACTCGATATCGACTTGCAGGTGACGACGCGGGACCATGCCACTGTTGCTGACATCGAAGGCCGCTGCACCGGTCCTCGGCTTCTGATCACTTCCGGAGTGGACGACGACAAAGACGGTGACCCGTGTAACATGGTCGCGGTCGTCGGCCGACGCGGTTTTTCTCACGGCGGAAGCGGAAGCGATCACGTCGCCGTCCATGCGGAGGCCGTGGCTACGACGCGGACGGTGGTGATACGCCAGACGCGTTTCCGGCGACGCGTACTCGATCCCTCGTCGGTCGTAAAATCTCGACACTGATTGCGCCTGATCTCCACGAGTGACGTTATGGAGGTGATTGCGGCGATCGCAGTCGCCGCTACCGCGATTATGGTGACCGCTACCACGATTATGGTCACCGCTAGCGCGATTATGGTCACGGCTCCCGCGATTATGGTCGCCGCTCCCGCCATGTCCTGACGGCGTTTGCTGACGTGTGCCGCAGCCGTGAGCCGGACGAGCGCACTCCTCCTCCTGATCATCCCTCGGCTGAAGTGGTCTTGCGACCAGTCCTCCTTGTCCCGCTCCTGTGGCTTCACCGTCTCTCGCAATCGTTCCACGCAATAGGAGTGATGAGGTGGCGGACAACGATTCGTAGTATTTCACCAGCTCCGTTACCGAAGGACCGGATGCACCACGCTTCCGTGTGAAGGTGGTCGCCAACATGGTATATATTATATAACCGGACACGCGTAAAGATTCTAATTATATAATATTAAGTAATAAGCTGAGGAAAAAAATTCTTCGGTGCTCGGGCAGAATAACAGTGATAATAATATTATGTAAACTGAAAACGGTCTCCGTGGATATAATGTTATTTGTGTATTATTACATAGAAAAACGGTTACATTGTATAGTTATTCTATGGTGTATAATTATAATTGTTTCAAGCAGCTATATATTATAATAATTACCACGGACTATTGGTCAAATAAAAAATGATTAGGTATAATTTATTGTTATACGTAAAAATATTGGAAATGAATCATAATGAATACAAACAAACAAAATGCCCATGCGATACAATTGATATTTATTATTTGATACTCGTTTACTATTGCATTTCCAAACACGCGGACATAACATTTGCAGAATCACCTATCCCCATATATATATATATAGATACAATTACCTACATCACGAATGTAAAACCAAAATGGTCTTTTTACGTATAACATAATAATATAACAATATAGGTAATAATATACTTTATGCAGATACCGAAAAAAATAATTACTTACATAAAAAAATTTAATTTTACAACTTAATGTCTTATAATAATTATAAGCTATAATAAACTTGATGCTTAAAAAAAAAATAAATAAACATATATTATATACTTAACAAGTTTCAAATTTCAAGTAGGTATACCTTCCTACATTTCTACCCACAAATAATACTTTTAAATTACAACACAATAACTAAAATACATTGTTATTCTATGTTTAAATAATTAATTTCATCCAAATTTGAACATGGAATATCTATGAAAAAATTGTGCATAATATATTATATTTTAGACAATAAATACCATTTAGATTCAGCTGTAGCGTATTTACGATATCCTTCTTTGGGAGGGGGACGCACTTACATAGGTTATGTTTTTACTTTTTACAAATAAACTTATTAATCAAAACAACTCTAAAAAAAAGTAATTAAAGAAAAAAGGCTCAAAGAAGGGGTGGTATATAACGTAGATCACCCTCCTTGACAAATACGCCAGAGAAAAAGAAGTATTTATAGCCGGAAGATATTCTTTAAATGTTATAAAAATTCAAAGTATATAAAAATATGATCCATAATTAAACTAAAAAACAAAATTTGAATAAAAACATTATTAAAGGATAAAAGGTTGGGGGTGAGCAAGAGCCAAGGAGAATTCTTGGTGAGTCATCCTGTATAATGTATGCATATATAATATATATAATATCCTTCTATGAGCTTTCCAATCAATTAAGTTAAGCCATGCGTATATAAGTACACGCATTTTATGTATACAATATTTGATTATAGAGCACTATAACCACGAGCTTTCGATACCTCATTATACAAATGTGATTTCATTGGAATTTTTCATGAAAAATATTTGTTGTATACATTATACTCTCCGTAAACCTTAAGGATTAGAGACACTCTTGTGCACAAATTATTAGATTATCGTGATTTGAAAAATATGTGGTTACATTACTGTTGATGGGTACCGTTTAGTTATTGTCTGTTTATTTTTTTTAACCCATTTAACAAACGTGCAGTTGCACCGCTAAAGTTTTGTTCGGACATTGGTTTTATACAAACAAAAAAGTAATTTGAAACCATATATGTTTAAATGTGCAGTATTATTTATTAAACAATTTTAAAACAATGATAAATCTTGGCGTTTAAAAATTATTCTAATAAAGCTGAAGTTACATATTTATTTTAAGGTTATTATACAATTTAGATTCATAAACATTTTATAAGTAGGTCATAAACAAAAAAGTTAAGTAAAGATTTTCAAAATATACCGAATATATAGTTGGTACCTATCTATATGTTAATCATATGATAATAACATTATAATTTGCAGTAAAATATAAAAGTGTATTAAAAAATCTGAAAAGGTTTTAGATTTTGAATATACAATTTATTATTATACTATCATAGATATTTATACTAGGTAGTAGGTTATAACCTAAAGCAGGAACTGGAACCTTGATTTTTTTTTTACGGTTCTGGTTCTTCTCTGTTCTCAGAAAAAACTAAAATTTCGGTTCCCAGAAAATCTAAAATTTAGGTTTTGGTTTCAATTCAATTCATAAAAAATAAAAAAATTGTTACCTATTTTGGTTTTATACTTATGTATAAAAATTTGTAAAGTAAAAGTATCGGTTCCGGTAAGGTCCCGGTTTTTAAATTAATTTAAATAAGGGTTCCGGTGAGGTTTCGGTTCCCAATATTCAAAGCTTTCCGGCTCCAAGACCGGTCCTTTTCGATTAAGTTCCAGACCCTGGCCTAAAGTCCTAAACTAACTTATTTTTTTTACTATTTTTTACTAATTCACGAAGGAACATAAATTATATTATAACCTTTAAATTTGGGAAAAAAGCCACGAGTCACTCACATTAGGATTTAAATTTAAAAATAACAAAATATCTAAATATTAAGGATGGACAGCTGAAAACCGTATATTATGTATTTGTAAGACGGAGCCAGGAAAGTGCAATAATAATTTTTTACGACTTCCTTTTTTTTATTGGAATAAATAATAATCATTAATAATATTTTAAAGTTCATTAATTCTAAAATGTTTTATTTAAGATACTGGAATAGAAAATTAATTTTAGAAACACGCGGACATCTGCAGGTCAAAACGATTTAATACTGCAGTTCAAATACAATCCTTTTTTAACCTTTTTTTTTGTCTGGGCTCCACTCACTTACAACAGTTATAATTTAAGGTGCAATATGTACCTATAGTATTATATAATATAGTATATATAAATATATATGTACACAAGTTGATTCAACTTGTTTTCACATTTCATCGGGTTTGCTATTTAAAACGAACAAACGCCGCCGCCGCCGCCGCCGCCACCACCACCCCGATGGTCCACTCCACGCTGCAACAATTACGATAGGGTTAAAAGATATAAAAAACACAGACCGCGAAACAATCGACCGCCATCGATTGCTTGGATCCGATAATCGAAAGAATATGACCGTTTATAAGATCGACCGTTTTTTTCAATGCTAATAAGTATAAACTATAATAAAATAATATCACACGGAAACAAAAAAAAGTGATAATTTTCATGTCTCCACAGTATAACTAGTAACTACCTATTCCTCAACAAAGAAATAATCAAAATCAAGTTCCTACTTCGCCTCTTAACATCATCGTATTATATTTAGATTTTTTAAATCAATAAACAATTAATATACCACTTTAAAAATGTTAAAAAAAAACCCCCAAAGTTTTCTATAAAATATTTTAAACATTACTATTATTAGAATTTCAGGTTAGTGTTCAGTATCTATTATAGATAATAGGTCTCACCGGTGCCGGATCGAGTAGCTGCCGTAGCAGTTTGTGTGGGTTGCACTAAGTTTAACCCACTTAGTTTTGTAATTATTTAACATTAAATACAGAAATATGTATGCAGTTTAAATTTACTCATATTAAAAATACATAACATGGAACTTTATTTTTCTATTTAATATTCAATTTTCATCAAACAAATAATATGTATTTTATACTTTTTTAATACGTATTGACGTGTACACTGTACACAGTGCATTAAAATCATGCACAAGTATTGGAACTGGGAAAAAACTAATACAAACTTATTAAATGCCAATGACGCTGCGTTCTACGATGCTTTATACTTTTGAGATATGAATTTTGTTGCTAAAATTATGTATACATCATCTAGTTATCCAAAATAGTTAACTGCCCAAAAATTTAAAAAATATTGTTTATCTCAGGCAAATCTTTAAAATCACATTCAATAATTTCAATCTTTAAAATATCTTATGAGAAATCCGAAGACAATCGTACTTTTTCCATATTTTTACGTTCTCGGTATAAACTTAAATCCAGATTATGCTATTGAAAATTCATTCAACGTATTGAAATATCGGAATTTTCTTTTCATTCTAATCCAAATCAATTCTGGACTTTTGATGGATAAAACCCAAACAAGCTATATGGTCTTCGTGAAGTTGTTACTTGTTGGCGGTGTGTCCAGCACCAACAAGCAAGAAATAAAATGCCGCATATTTTTACAATAACTATTTTTTTCTACTCCCATCAATGCTGCTTGTTATTATTCTACTTACTTTTCTGACTTCCATAAAATTACAATATTTTTATTGATGATGTCTTGTGCGGTCTCTCTAAATTCTTAGGTGTAAAATATTATGTCGACCTGCAGGAAGGCCTTTCAGGTTATTTATTGTATTATTTATTTATTTAGTATTATTTATTGTTAAAAACGTTTTATTTGTTGGCATTTGTTTCTTATATTTAAATAATCCTCAATTGAAGGACATTTTCATGATTTCTGGCAAATTAATGCACTTAGCCCAATTATATAATCTGATTATCCAATCAATTGTATCCTCCTATAATCTATATACCTATTTCTATAATTAATCATCATACTAAATTATTCGATAGTTTAGTCTTACGTTACAATTATCGGTTAATTGATAAATTGTTCTTGATAAACAACTACTATACCTGTAACCTAGTATTTACCGGCAATGCAGTAATATACACAGTTATATGTAATTAACGCTGAGTTCGCAAAAGCCTCTGACTGAGTTGATCACTTGACCATTAATTTCTTTTAAATTTACCTGATGGAACTATCGAGATTTAATGAGCCTCTTCAGACATGGTTCGATTTTGATAGGATTAAAAATATGCAGACGTACACCGCTAACATAACTTTGGGGGTTTCACAAGTTGGTGATTTTTCTTGTCATTTGGCGCTGTTTTTTGCCAAAATTAAAAAAATTCTAAATAATATGAGTAACTATTATTGAATATTTTCAATAATTTTTTCTGAATAAAAATTAATCTTATAATGTGTTTGAATATGTATAATATTTGGTTATATGTTCAATACCTTACAACTTTTATAAGTATACATACTATCCTCGTTCTTATCATCTATTTTGTTAGAATTTACTGAAGCATATACCACCGATTATTACTGATAACCTACTAAAAAAATAACTAAATTGTATTACGTTTAATTTCTTATGCACATGGTCGCATGATATGTTTATTAATAAATCCGAAAATAACATTTAATTTTAAATAAAATTGTAGTCTGCAAAATACCTATTGGTCCTATACTAACGAGTTATAAAATGTAATAAACAATGATGATACACCATACAGCATACGCGTAAACAAATAATAATGTCTACGAATAATCATATAGAGTTATTGTGTGAATATAATATATTTACGCAATTAATTAACGATTATAAAATTATAAACAATATTGTGTAATGATAAATTTATTGACAAACATTCGATTAGCTTATTATTATTATTATTGTTTTAGTAGTTTACCTATTAAATAGTACCTACCTACATATTCTGATCTTTGATACAACTAAAACACACAGTATTTGTAAACTAGGTATCGAAAAATACGATGATATTAAATAGTAGGTAAATAATAATATATAATAATTATTATTGTTACATATAGTTATAACTTATAAATATATTCGACATACATGATACTGATGTGAACACTGAAATGTTCCGATAAACCATTAATCGAATTTAGGTACTTAAATACACGTTAAACAGTGCAAATATATAGGATTACACAATGCGTGAATATATTGAAATGCTTGATACATTGTACACACAAACCTCTCTTGACAGACAACTCCAAATGGCGAACACCTCTGACTGGCGGATAAAATTTCTGAAACCGAGAGTGTCCGGTATTTAGTGGTTTCACTGTAAATTGTAATAAATTACAATTTCAACAGTTATATTCATTTTTATTCTATTATACCAAGTAAATTTTACAATTGTATGTTAATAAAAACAGTTATAACATTTATTAAAATAGATAAAGAAATCCAATATTCAACATCCAATTGATGTAAAAAAAATCTCGATTGAACGTAGATACCCGTAGGTATACGTAGATACATTTAGTGTATATATATTATTATAATGCTGGTCAATGGTAGTAACGTTTTTTAGTGAGATAATATGTGATCCGCCCAACCACCGTGTCAACCCACAGTGACAAACTAAAAAATGATATTAAGTACGACCAGAGTATATCAAAAATAGATAAGGCGATGGACAGTGAGCCGCAGAGAATGAGAGACAGTGGGATTGCCGCGCAGAGACTTTCACCTTTTAAGTTTTAAAGTCTAAACCATTTTTGAAAGGACCTGTAAAAACAACGGTCGTCTTAAACGAGCTGATTTATCTTATAATTTTTATTACGGTTATTTATTAATAATTAACAGTTATAAAAAAGTTGTTGGATTAAAATGTTATTTAGTACCTATACTTATACAGCAATAATAATTATTTGTTTATTTATTTCGGCCGAGGTAGATTTAAAGATACCAAACTTATTTTTTAACCTACATATATTGTCCGTGTTCACCACTGAGAAATACCTCTCGTTGGTGAACATAAAGGGGATAATAATAAGGTGTTCTATACTTATGTTTAGAAACCTAAAACTGTAATATGGTTCGATCTAGTACTTATCGTATCATGTATACAGTAGTGATTTAAAAACTGTCTAGTATTTAAAATAAATGTACCCTATTGGTAATATCGTGATTTGTTCAACGGGTCATATATTGAGCTGGTCCATACTGCTACAGGTGTCTGTCTCTGCATATTATAATATTAACTCATACATTATTCTGATTAAAAAAAAAAGTTATAAAATATAGTTACTTCACACGAATAGGCTAACAACGCCTAATATCAATTAATTATTAATTATGCTAATAATATTAATTTCGTATTGAATACTATTCAATAAATACTGTATGGGAATACCACGTACTACAACACTGAACTATACATTTTTGACAACTTTCATTTTCACTATAGATTACAAACTTTATTGGATCTCCATCTATATACCTATTACGATTTATACATAAAAGCGAATGTATGTCTGTTTGTTAATCCTTTATGCTTTCTACACTATTCATCCGATCGACCACGAAACTTTCGTGGCGTGCTTTCTAAACTATTACGAACACAATTGGACGAAAAAAATTGTATGTATCGTACATATGTAATGTGTTTAATACGATTTTATGAGAAGCTTTGTAATGCAACATAAACAATAACAAGAATACTGTTAAAATTAAATCGAGTATATGATTCTTTAAATATTTAAATTTTAAACACGCGAGTTTCAGTGGCAATGCCATCGAGATAGTTATACTATAATAGTATAATCAAACGTGTCCAGACTGACTCACTGACTGATCAACGTAGAGCCTACACAATGTTAGTTGGAGGCTTACCATTTTCACGGTGTCTTATCGTAGCACCATGTGCACTAAAAAAATATTTTCTAATATTTGCATTTTAAAGGGGTGCTTGCAAATGTATTTTGATATTCAAGATGGCCGATGAAAATGTTTAAGTTTTGAACACCATTACACCGAATATTAAATAACGAATTTAACATAATTTGGATCACATAAGGTTGTATTTTTTAACGGACAACCAAGTGCACAGGGCAGTTGGTTAAGTATAAATGTATTATGAGTTTATAATTATTAGTAATTTTTCGCAATATGAACGTTTTTTAATTTAATTTTTTAAATTTCTGATGAATGTGTAAATTGTTTATAGAAAACTAGTGCCCCCCCCCCTAATTCTGACTTGTATACAGTACATGTACATATTGTACATGTACATTTTGAGATCTAAGTACCTATACGGATGATGGGTCATACATTAATATTTATTTGTGCTAATCGGTATACCATTGATAGACATGACATATGTGTTATCGTGGTATATAGTTTAATAACAAACCATATTTTTCTTGCAGGCCGATCTCTGGAATAGCGCCACGAGATTTCAGACGTAACTGTTTCAGTTTGTATTATAGCCGATACAGGAATTGTTGGTATTATGGAATGATGACTGTCGACATGTCGCGAGAACCTCGTGGAATCGTTATAAGTAGATATTAGCCAGAATAGGTACTTCATTTTAATATTTTGGTGTCCCTGCATTATTTCATCGTTAAATAATTTACCGCACGACGACTTAAAGTAAATAATATTGATCGCGAGATAGTTCATCGCAAATCGCAATACAAATTTACCGAAACAATACATTATTTTATCGTAACTTATATAGTAGTATAGTAGCTGTTTTAATATCCATATGACCATGTGTACAAAATGTACAATAAACGTAAAACAAAATAATAATAATAATTAAGCATGTATATCATGACATAAAAAAAAGATAATAATTATAATAAAAAAGAGTGTCTATAATATCTAAATTGTATACTTAAAACTTGAGCTGTCAGTATTGAAAATTTGCCTGTACACTTCAACCGTGTCATCAGTAATCACATTTGAAAAATAGATTTTATACAATATACAATTGTCAGTTTTCACTCTATACCAGGCCCACCTTGTCTTTTTTTTTTAGACTAGCGAACACATTTCAAGCATAACATATTGTATTCTTCAGTACATAGGTACATTTAATCCCTTCTAACATTTTTTTTAATAAGAATTCTACCCGAGAGATATTTCAAAAATAATAGGTTGCCAACTGCCGAAAGATAGATGAATTTTATCTGGCAGATTGATTGTCTTTTTAAATTATTTTTGGCAAATTAAATGAGCGTTTCATTCATTTTCATTTTATTCGTCAGTTTTTGTCTTCACTCTCGTTGGATACACATGAATTGGTAGGTTACCCACCTTACTACGTTACCTATAGGTACCTATATGCATTGCACATTGACAAATTCTTAAAGCGACCCACCAAAAAGCATTAATATTGGTGATCCCCGGTTATATATAGGTACCTAGGCGGACTAGAGCTAGAGGTGGGAACATTTTATGCGCATAAATTTAAACTGACAATGCAGCAACAATCAAAGGTGGGCAAGTTAATGAAAATAATTAACTGTGGCAAGTTAAGTTAATTCAATTAAATATCCTTCAGTTAAGTTACCAAAAAAAACTTTTTGACAAATTAATGCCCACCTTTGACAACAACAAATAAGCGTCCGGTCTACAAACGCAATACACACGCACGCTTCCGTACACGCACACAGTTGTACCATTATATTATTAATATATTATATTATATTGTTATGTACAACACGTCTTTATATTATTATTGTCAGAATTGATGTATGCAAGTATAATGATATCATAACAAACATTGTACATTGATAAAACCGTTGTCGGGTCAGCAGGGCACTCCTAATCACGGCGGCAGAGTCCATCACTCGCCGTGTCGGAATACGCCCGCAGTTACTCGCGGGCTCAATAACTGCGCACACACGCAACGCGGCCCACCCGCAGTGTACCTATACCTAATATTAATATAATATAGATCGGAGTCGTACGCGACAACAATAATTCATAGAGCGCCGACAATCGTCTCGTCGCGTCGCCGCCCGTCATCGTCGTCATCATCGTCATCGATCGATCGGTCCACGAAATCGTTCGGTCGTACCCGTCTCCTCTGCAGTCGTCGTCGGCGACATGAAGACGACCGTCGCAGTTGTAGCCATCGCGCTGTCCCTGTGCGGACTCTTCCCGTTCGTCACAGGTACGTATTATAATATTTTAGTGACACACGCTTATAATTAATTCATCGTCGACGTCGCATTATAATATGTATTGTTTTGCACGTGCGACGTCCCCCACACCCGAAATTTACGATTTTTTACTGTTAATATTTTTTTGGCCATTTAAACACCATATAGAGGTACCTCTATACCAATAATGTTTAACCCCACGTCGTGCGACCGTTTTACGACCGAGCAATATCCCGTAATAAGTAACGGGCCTCATAATATCGTACATTATACCTATATAGTTTATCATTGCGACCGGACGACGTGTGCGCGCCAGTGGTGCAGCGGAGATTTCCATTTGCAAATTGTGTTTTCCGTCCGCGCGCGCGTGGTGTATGATAAGTGATAACTAACGTCGCCTTAATCTCAGGTCCGCAACACATATTATTATTATAATATATACGCCGCGTATAAATCCGACCGCCATTACGCCACTGAAGTCCATAAATACACACAATATTTACACGCTATACATCATGGTATATACCTTCATAATGGTATATACCTACATAATGTTGTATACGTGTGTGTGTGTGTGTGTGCCAACACTACACCAATAATACGCATATCTACGGATCGGAGTAATTAATGGTTTCCGTTGAAATAGGTATATACCATAATGTGTACTTTACTCGGCTTTTGGTCGTCGTCGTCGAACTTCTCGAAACAATACCAAAAATTGTACAATGTGATGACTAGGGCTCGGATTTCAATGCATTTGCATCTTTTTTGGGGGATATCTTACGTGATGCATTCCAAGCTACAGATATGTTTCGAGTACTTCGCGTCCTAACCACAACATTTTTTTGGGGCATTTTTTTGACGTTTTTAATGCATTTTTTAATTTTTTAATACATTTTTGACCTATTTCTCGTATTATGAATGAAAAAAATTGACTTCATTGAAATATAAGTACTACATAGTAGTATAGTACTACGTAATATAAATTATTTTCGTTTTGAACTATTTTAACTAATTTAACATCCGGTAATCCAGTTTTAATCCAGTTTTAAATTAGACAATCTTTATGTCACACCATCCAATTAGCCGATTTTATTGTATACAACTAAACTTTTATCGGAGTATTTTCTTATCGAGAGGATAATACTATATCGGTGGTGCGCGTAGCCGATTGTCGGACGTTTTTAGTCGTATTGCGTATCACGTCGAAGGTACCTATGGCAGGTGTATTTCACATGTTGCAAATTTTACGTATATTATTTAATTTGCATTTTATATTTGTATAAACGAAACAAAGATTAAAATTAAAATGCCTAAAGTAAAGATGCCATGTTTGGACCGACTTCGTGGATACGTAAGAGAATATGGTAGTGATGTGTTTTCTACGTGATAAGGTCGTCTCGTAAATTAAGACCATAATAGTATTATCCGCAAATTTATCGACGGTTTAGTATATTTTGTTATCGACCCTCTTGAATCTGCAGATCGGGATTTATATACAAAGTTACTCCCAAAATCTATCCCGTCCAATATACGCATTCTATGATGTACCCCCGCGTGCATCTCCCACGTAGTGAATAACTGTTAATAAGAAACTCACCCTTATCTCTGAGACCAATAATATCAGCTATAAGGTCAATTGTTTTTCTCAACATCATTGCGTTATACTCAGTGGTATAATTATTACAATTGATTGTAATTTGAACTCTTGAAATATACCCTATTATAGAACAGTTTTCGCACAATACGTCCAGTTTTATAAACATATTTATTTACAAAGACTAAATTTGCGTAGGTGCCCGTAATAGTTTGGGGATAACGTGGTCTGGCTGTTTTGTTTGTACAAATAAAATATATAAACGTCAAAGAGCAATAATTTTTTCGTGAGTAATATTTACAATGCAATCTACAGAAAGATTGTGAAATAATGACATTTTACCTATAGTCATTATCGACAAATATAATATAAAAGTAGACGGTCGTGGTAATCGCCCGATAATAATCAACTATTTTCATCGTACATTGATGTAAGATTTAAAAAATTAAAATTTTTAGGTTATATTATGTTATAACATTTGGCAAACATAAACGCGTATACCTACCGATATTTTTTTTAAATTGAAGGAATGTCTTTATAATATACGACTGCTTTTATCTTCAATTATTCCGTTTTCGACGTTATGTGGTGATTTAAATTTTTGAAATCATAATGCACAGGATTGATAGGTATTAGTTGTATATATATTTATGTAGGTATACATTGGTAATTACTAATTTATGTATTTTATAGGAATGCTGTATATTAATTTATTCTTTTATAAAATGTTACTATCAATGTTTTAATATAATAATATACATCATAATATATTATTACAAATTGTATTTTATTTTTAATAAACTTAATGGGTAATTATTGTGTGATATGTTTAACAATATTATAATATTGGACCAGTTGTGGTGAGCTATTTTACATGCGCGATTGGTACAACAGTCTCGATAGCCGCATTGTAGGTATATATAGGTACATTAGAAATGGGTTAGGTACAAAGAATTTCAAGGGCCGGAGAATTGTTCTCGTTGTAACCAGTAGCTCGTTAAATACAACGAAAGTACGTTGTAATAACGTGGGAAAAATTAAAATACAGATGATTTCATTTCAATCATAATCGAGATTAATACTGTATTTATACATATTGTTTATTAATATTAATTAATTACGATTGAAGATTTAATACTGTATTTATGAACACATATTACTTAAACATGGTTCAATATTTATTTATTTATCGTGTGGCCATTACAAACATTAAAAAAAACCCTCTATTTTAATTACGATGTATATATTATATAATACAAATCTATCACAAACAATTTTATTAAAGACCTAGGAATTTTATTTGACACAAAACTATCTTTCAGCACTCATGTTGATTATATTCGTAATTAATCTTTTATGAAGCTTGGATTGTTAAAAAATATTTGTAGTGATTTCAATGATAGTTCAACTCTAAAAGTATTATATTATTCCCTATAATAGTACATTTCCATATTAACTAATTGCTTCTTTAATTTGATACTCAAATAGTATTTGTTTAAAACTCTAAACCAGAGTCTATCTATATACCGTCCAAAATAATTTTTTTAAGATAACTAACTATTATAGTCATATATATTACTACTCTTCTAATATATTAACGTCGTAATTCCCATAACAATTACACTCTATCGCTACGTATTTTTGATTGGTCATTGGACCACGGAGCGTACATAGCTACTTGCAAAGTGATACATCACACATGGAATGGAATATAGATACATCGCTAGGCCATGTCTATAATATTATTAACACTGTATGGGGTCGCGGTATTTTTTGTGGGAGAGAGAAAATAGAACGTCCTCTCTCCTGCGTGGGATACTAATAAACTATTAAGGTTTTTTTCAATAATATCGCCGATATATTTTATAATAATAATTGATTATTGAATCATATACATTTTACTTATAGGTTACCTTCGAGTTACATTTTAGTATTTTACTTATATTAAATGTAATACTTTAATTGAATACAAATAATATTATAACTCTATATAGGTTACTATACTAATATACCGCTTTTATACTAATAAGCCTTTTCAGGTTTCCATCGTGTCAAGAGTCAAGACGCTCAAGACGGATGGCGCTTTTCGGTTATATTGAGTTACTATGATTTGGTACAAAATAATAAAAAAAAATATAATTTTTAATATAAATAGTAAAAATGTATTCAGACTATAATATATATTTATACGAAACGGGCTGCATACTACACCATGTAGGCAAGCGACTATCGATGTATTTGGAATAGGATGGGCCGGTCTATGAGTAAAAGGTCTACCTATATGACTTTATACCCCATATAAACTCAAAAGTCAAAACTAAAAGTAATAAATGACAGCATAATAAGCTACAATAAGCCTATCAATCTATTACACCATCACACATACACACACACACACACACACACATAATACCATACGAAAGTCGAATATGATCGGGGACCGTGATGTGTCAGCCCAGGATATTTTATATTATATTAAAATTTCTTTTAGAAATAACTAATAATATATGATTATATCTGTATACGGCTATACAGGTCCAACCATTGTAGGTTGAATTCATTTTTGCAAAAACATGATCTTTATCTATATAATTCGAACATTTTTAACATTTTTAACTACAAATTAATGGTTTTATCGACATTTTAACTTTAAATGCGATGCTTATAATAAATAATCGTGCATATATTATATCGTTACTCGTTAGCATTTTTAAATAGCTATAATAAAAACTAAGGAGGAACCTTGTACTACATTTTTAAGCTTTTTGACTGAACAACTTATATTTTATCGACATTTTTAGATAAAAACTAAAAATAATTGAAGACAATCCAAAGTTACAAAACAATTTTTTTTAACAATAATATTGTAGGTACAGTTTTAACAAATTTTAATTTATTTGTTTTTCCCAATTATTTTAAAAAGTACTTAGAATTATCAATTTCGACCACTCAAAAGTATCTACTAACTGTATCCAATTTAAGGATATCTCCATCAGAGTTGATGATCAGAGCATTTATTTTCTACTAGAAAAATTGTGCAGTTGAAACTATACAACAATTTTTAAATACCACACCTAAGCGTTGAGAATTATTATAGTGGACAAAATAAAAATAAAATTCTAATTAATTTTCAAGCCCCCCCCCTCCAATTAAAAAACTTGCATACGCCCCCGCGTCCACTGCCTCACACTATATTGTAAAATACGTAATTATATTTAAGCTGTGTTTGTGATGTGGACTTGTGGACTGTGGTTAGGTTCAATCAATGAATAATTTTAGGTGAAAAAGGAAATTACCTAATAATATATTAAAAGATAATTACCGTAATTTTTTTACATCACCAATCGCGCGTCATATCGGAACGTCCGCAGTTACTCGCGGTCTCAATAACTGCACACACGCGCAACACGGCCCACTCGGAGTATACAATAATATAAAGATCGGACTAGTACCGACCATTTGTCTTGTCTTCCCTGATCATCATCGTCATCATCGATCGATCGATCCACGAAATAGTTCGGCCATCGCGGAAATCCGTCTCCTGTTCAATCTTCGTCGGCGACACGAAGACGGCAGTCGCAGTAACCATCGCTCTGTCCTTGTGCGGAGCTTTTCCGTTCGTCGTGCGTCCGGCAGATATTATATCTATATACGTAATAGTGACACACACGTCTGATAATAATTGCATTATTATCATTATTATCGTTATAGTTATTAATTTACACGCGACGTCACCCACCCCCAACATCCACGTGTTTTATTTTTATATTTGTTTATTATTTACATAGGCACCTACCAAATATTTAACCGCACCCGCCCCCAAAGAATACAACCGTTTTACCGTAATAAGTAACAGGTTGCGTGTTTTATAGTATTTATAGTTAATCATTGCGGTCAGAAGACGTGTGCGAGAGATGTGCATGAAGTTGTCCGGCCCCCTCTTTGTCTAACTGAATTCAACACCACTAAACAATTGTGAATTAATTGCAAATAATTGCAAATCGAGTAGTAGACTTCATGTAGTCCCCATTTTGGCCGATCGACTTCAAAACACCGCCAATCAATTGTAAACTAATGCGTGTTGAGTGGTGCAGCGGAGATTTCCATTTTCAAATTTTACTTTCCATCCACCTGTGCGTATGATAACTTTTTGACATTGCCACAGTCTCTGCAGGTCCACACCAAATAATATTATTATTTTATTCATTAATTATAAATACAACATTATACTCGTGGGTGCAGAAATTCGGTACGGGGTGAGCCCCGACGAAAATGGACACTTTCCCTTAATAATCGGGCCTTAACAAACTTGACCCGTTGAATAACTCTTTTAAAACTGAATAATATATTTTTATGGATACAAGTATTGTCCATACCTAATCCCCGTGAATCATAAATTTTACCAATTATTTTGTAGCTCTACCGTTAAACGAGGCCTCAGAATGAATAAAAGTCGTACCAACTAGACACGGCACACCTGACACCCTGTGCGCAAGCCTACGATTATATTATATTTAAAATCAATGTTGTACTTAATAATTCTATATATAACTATATAAGTATTAGTAATAATCTTTACGCCACGTAAAAATCCATCCACCATAACGCCACTGAAGTCCATATAATTATTAAATACCTACACACAATATTTATTATATACACACTTTATATTATTATCCTGGTACCTACATACTATTATACGTGTGTATAGCACCAAAGCACCAAGACAACTTGTATATATATCTACGCAGCACACATTACCTATAATACCCATACGGCCATACGAATATCATCTACGGATTGGAACAATATTAATGGTTGCCGTTATAATATATATATATATTATATAGTAGGTATAATATTATGTACTATACTCCGCTTTTGGTCGGCTTCGAAGTCGAATGTCTCGAAACAATATATCAAAAATTAAACAATGTAATGGCGTATAAAAGGAATAATTACTATTTTGATTTTAGACGGGCTCGTCGATGCTTTCGGTATGTTCTGGACAAAAGTATGATACAAGTATAATAATATGATCACCATAATAATAGTATAGACCAGGCGAGGATTCGTGAGGACGAGTTCTCAGGCGTCCCTTATCGTCTAAGCCATAATTTTAAAAAATAAATATGAATTGTAAATTACTCAGTCTATAGTCTATAATAAATAGAAATTTTTTTTTCTTGAGCACGCCCTGTAAAAAATTGTTCAATCCGTGCCTTGTGATAATGTCTCGTAGATAAGACCATAAAAGTATTAGCTGCAAATTGATCGACGGTTTAGGATAAAATTATTATCAACCCTCGTGAATCTGCAAATCGGGATTTATATACTGATTTCAAAGTTACTCCCAATATATATTCCGTACAATATATTCTATGATGTACTCCCACGTTCATCCCCCCACATTGTTACGTGGACTGGCCCTTATTCCTGGGTCCAATCATACGACTTTGTCAATATAATATCAGTTATAAGGTCAATTATTTTTCTCAACATAATCATCGCATTGTTTTTACAGTTACATTATTATTATTAATCGTAATCTTAACTCTTGAACTCTTGATATTATTATGTTCTCTATTAAGGAACAGTTTTCGCACAATCCGTCCAGTTTTATAATGTTTATTTCCAAAGACTAAATTTGCGTAGGTACCTATAATTGTTTGAGGATAACGAGGTCTGCCCGTTTTGTTTGTATAATTAATTAAGCATAAATATTAAAGAGCAATAATATTGTTTCCGCGAGTCTCATTTACAATACAATATAGAAAGATTGTGAAATAATGACTATATAATAGATATAGTCAGTGTGTAGACATAAATATATATATAATATTAAACGGTAGTACAATATCGCCAGATTACGTTATTAAACATAATTGAATATGTTAAATAAAAACCTAATTAATAGCTGTATTATAATATTA
>NC_042494.1:141986958-141989224 GCF_005508785.2 Acyrthosiphon pisum
CACTTTCGATGGTAAATCGAACACTGTAGAATCTGCATATCATTTCAGTAACAATATATATTTTTTTTTCGATTTTAAATATCCATCTTATATGTTTAGTATTTTAACATTAAGCCCAAACAATACGGGAAATCTGTTGTCGTTCGCGAGGCTATACGTAGAAAGAAAACGAAAAATGAGTTAATTATTATTAATTACACATGAATAACAATTATTATTATAGACCTTATATCAGCCATTGATGAATTTTAATTTTTAATTGATTTCTTTATTACAAAAAACTGTTATAAAATATTTTTTTATGTTGGTTTAAATTATTAATTTAAGTTTTTATTTCGATTTCAATATAAATTTTGAAATTTGAATTTTCCTACTAGAGATATTAGATTTTAATATAACTTTAGATTTGTTAGATGATTTTTAATAATTTTTATCAATATTTAAAATCGATTTCTAGCCCTACTATAAATGGCTCAAAAAGAGTTGAAATATGTTTAAAATAATATTACCATGTATATAAAAAGTTAGTACAAACATTCGAATACTTACGGTTATTCGTGTTTGAATTACAACAATATAAGAAAATCAATTTCGTCAAAAGCTATTTGTGTGTTCCCAATTATTTTGAAAAGTAAACCTACTGTGAATTTTTTACTTGTTACCTCCCAAAGTACCAACTAGATTCACTTTCGTGTTCGAGTTTGAAATTAAATCGTTTTTACCTGCTCCAAAATGTAAATGTCGATGACAGACAATAAAAATCAAAAAACCACACAGCATCGCAAAATCAATACGGCCTACCTATTGTGCTCCACTCAGAACCTGAAATGTAAGTAAAATTTATAAAATGTATATTACTAGACGACCCGTCACAGCTTCGCCCGTGATTGGTTGTTTATTTTGCCTCCGGACGTTGATATGTATAATTTTTTATTCAAATTTTATCGTTTAATGTGATCGGCAAGTAAATATAAAAAATGGTTAATGAAAACGTATTGAAATGTTTCTAGCGGTAATAATGATAAATATATTTTTATCAAAAATAGCTGATCCCGTGCACTTCGTTGGCAGTTAATTGTAGGTACCAACTCTATATGACTCAAACTTTGTTCAATTCGTTATTAATAATCGGTGTATGGTGTTCAAAACTTATCTTAACTTTTCCGTGGCCCGGAATAAAAATTCTGGTTCGCAGCAGTATATTATCAGGTAGGCAATCTACCTGCGGTAGATCGCAGACCCCGTGCTGTTTGTACGTAAGTGTATGATTTAACTCTAAAGTATCAAAGTTATACAAAGTTTGTCATTTTTACTTAATTCCACCTACGGTGGATTAATATAATCAATTAATACAAAATCCTAATCTAACCTAACCGTACTAAAATCTAATGAATAAAAAAAACCAAATTTAGTCCTTATTAAATTAATCTACCTTCTTTCCAGAGGTCTAATCTACACCCAAACATTCATACCAAGCTGAACCCGTGCACTCCGTTATCAGTAAAAAATTGCAACTTAAAAAAATTATGATTGTTCAACTATTTTTGGATGTAACTTGCTGCAATGTTCAATAATTTGATTTGGTGCTAGCTTGTACCTGATATCCCCAAATAACCAATGGAAACCAATAATAAATAAATACTAATTTCTACTGTAGACTGTAACCAATGGCAACTATTTAAAAAATAAATAAAAACAAAATTTCCAATTTCCATTGTGAACCTCAAGATCTCTGTTTGAGCACCTCTTGAAAATGCGAATTTCGACAAGTCCTTTCTTAGTACGCCTATACATAGTAATAAGTACATTTACTGAACATTTCATATCCATAGTTTCTGCAGTTCCGGCTAGGCGATGATGAATCACCCAGGACAAGTCTTTTTATATATACAGATTAAAAAAAAATCTAAATACGAAACGTTTATGTAGTGCATACTGCATAATTACGTAGATATTATCTTTTATTACCCAAATAAGAAAAACATATATAACTTTAAAATAATTTGCCCCACTCAGAGTGTATATAGTATATACATTACACAATATTATAAGAGGTAATAAAAACTAAAAAGTATAGATTAAAATGAAAAAGAAATAGAGACTGTATAGTGCATACATATATGTAATATGTGGGAAACTGTTCTCTGTGAAAACAATTGTTATAGTAGAAATTATTAAGACGAGTGTTGGTGAATAATCGCATTTGAAAAATCATTCGTTGTACAGTCTACAACATAAGGGACCCACAACAAATAAGTACCTGTAC
>NC_042494.1:141989274-142024947 GCF_005508785.2 Acyrthosiphon pisum
TTTGCCTCGTCGTGTTGGTAAACAAGTACATCGAGATAATACATCTGCTACCACGCTTGAGGAATATTACAGAGTGACAATATTTATTCCATATTTAGATAATTTTATAACAATGATAAGTGATCGTTTATTAAAACATAAATCTTTGTTGAAGAGCTTTGATTGTTTGTTTCCAATTAAAGAGAAAGATAATTCAGATACTTTTGAAAATGACATAACAGATTTAGTAAAAAAATATTCTCAATTATTACCATCTTTTTCTCCTTTAGTAGTTATTTCAGAACTTAAATTATGGTTAACTTCTCTACAAAATGTATCTAAAATTCCATCTAGTTTATCAGAATTACTTAATAATTGTAATGAAAATGACTATCCAAATGTCTACAAACTGTTAAAAATCGTGGCAACTTTACCCATCACAAAAACCTACTGCAGAAAGGTCATTTTCGACAATGCGACGATTGAAAACTTATCTCAGAAATACTATGGCAGAGAACCGTTTAAATGGATTAGCGCAGCTGAATATTCACAGGACAATTGAAGTTAATCCAGAAGTAGTGTTGGATGAATTGGCAAAAAAAAAAAGAAAAATTGATTTAGTATTGTAATTACATTGTATTGTAGGTGATAACTATTTTAACCCTGACATTCGGACATTATATATATTATTATGTATTTTATTAAAAATTTTTAATAAGTTGTATTTATTTAAAATTAATAAATTTATGTATTACATTTTGTCGATATATGTTATATTTTTACAATAAAAGTAAATATCCGAAACCATGAAGTAAAGTTATGCCCCCCCCCCCCCCATAAAATGTTCCTGACTACGCCACTGCCATACGGACAAGTGGTAACAGGTGGTATAATCATAATATAATAGTATATCAGTATGCGAATATCGGTCACCCAAAACCGCGTCTTAAATATAATCGTACATCGACATTAGATACCATAATATTATTACGAGATAATTTCACTCGCACTCGAAATGAAACTGCTTGTCAAGTCGTATTTGAGTATTTCGCGTCTTTTATATTAAACGTCGGGACGTGCAGGCGTTATTATGATGATTTATCTAGTCTTCCGACCGCCGCCAAATTTCGACGACTAAAAAATGGCAAAATAATAAGTATACTGCGTATTACACAAAACACAGCAACAAATATAAGGCATAAGCTAACCAGGATTATTTTGTATAATGCATGTGCGCGGAATACACATCGGCTGTTATAGTACTATACCATAATATAATAAAGTGAAAGTACACAATATTAGGTATACAGGGTGTAACAGGAAGACCTGAAAAATTAAATAACTTTAGTTCAATATTTTTATTTTTTTTTTTATATATTATTATTATTTATTGACTCTTGTGCTACACGCGTTGTAGAAAATTTGAAAGATTCAAAATAACCAATTTGCAAATTTGGTTTTTAGAAGAATTTTGATTGCAGAAACATTTATTTAATAATGCGTAGTTTAGTTTTTATGTTTTTTTTTTTAATCGTTCACATTTTTTTTAAATAAGCACGACTCATTAATTTGAAAAGTAATAACTTTTCAAAAATATATTTATATTTGAACAAATAATTTATCATAAATTCTCGTAAAATATTTTTAAAAAAGTGTTTACTTTTTAAATTTGAAATGATTTTTACGACTGGATCAACATTACTTAACAAAAATAATGAAATTTAAAAAATAAACTATAGGCACATGACTTTAATAAATGTTTTTACAATAAATATTTTTCTAAAATCCAGATTTACAAATTGGCTATTTTCAATTTTTCAATAGTTTTCAAATCAAATAAATTTCTTACTATCGGTATTAAAAAATATAAATAAAAATGTTCTATTGTACGTTAAGTACAAGAATCAATAAATTATGTATATATATATAAAAAAAATATTGTTTGGAACAAAAGTTATATAATTTATCAGTCTGCCTGGTACACCCTGTATATACACGTACGTGTTATTGCGATGGATACAGCAGCGTGAATGTATAATTAACAAGGTGTATACATATTATGATGTCATACGCAGAGCGCATTATTAGTCGTCACATAAGGAAAAATGAGAATTTTGATCGAATGAAAAACGTGGCGCGAGTTTCATTACTTGTCGACTTCGTACGAGCTTTTATTCGTGGTTGGTTTTGTGATGCAAACCGTTCTACAAAGCCACGAGTTTGCTTTTTTTTTTGCAAACTAAATAAAAGATAATATAATGTTAAAATATTTTTCAGGATTTTATTACCAGTCTTTGGATTCAAATCATACCATAAAATATCTGCGACTCTCGCGTCTTAATATATTTTTTGTCTTTTTTTAAATTGAAAATATATTATCAAACCTAAATGAGTCGAATATTGTGATTTGTGAAATAAAACGAGACGAATATTCGAAATCACTGTACTATGATATTATTATTCTTGCCGAGTGTTCAGTTTAAGGCGGCGTATCGTATAGGCAAAATAGGTACATCAATGTGTAAAACGTTTTTAAGTTAGTATTCTGTGATAATATTACATTATTATCGATTCGAATTTCGTATAATATTTTGTTCGATAAAAAAAAAAAAAAAAGAATATAATATCGTAGTCATTAAATGAAGAAATGGACCATTTCGCAGCAAAACGCGTCAACTGATGAAAACAAAAGCCGTCAAATAATTGATTTATGTAAACAGTGATAAAAAATAAATAAATAGTCATGCGATGGCTGAAACAATGAGCGTGGTATTATAATATTATTATTTCAAGATTTCCATCGATGTTCTACTAATATAATATTATGTGTTTCACGCCGTAATTAAAATCATCACACACAATCGACGGGGACTCGTTACAATAATACTATAATGTATGCGCCCTATATATATACACATACATCACATTGTCTATAGGTATAATATTGTAACATGTTTCGTCATAACCGTAGTATATATACCACGCGTAATACGATCGGTATAAAACGTCCAATTATTATATAATATATCATATCACACGATAACATATTATACATATTATACATATATAATAGGTACCTGTGTATAATAATAATTTGTGTGTGCAGGAAATTTCCATTTTCCGGGAGAAGAGAATATAATAAATATATTTACACGCACACACACACACACACACACAAACACATACGCGAGCGGCGTTTGGACGGTTTATGGGTTTTCGCACGATATATCAGGGGGGGGGATGCGGGGCGGGACGAGAGGCGACAGACACAAATTGTCCGCCGCATGTTCGCGCTTTCCCGCCGCGGATAATGATTTACAAACGACGTACGGGCCACCCCGTGCTCGATAACGGTACTTCGGGATCACGTCACTCTGACAACCGATTAAATTGGCCCGCCTGTCGCAGTTTTAAACCCAAAGATCTCTCCAGCTCGGCAGCGACTTTTCCAAAAAAAAACGACTCGGCCGTAATCCCTCTTTCTATTTTTCCTACCCTTCAACCGGCGCGTTATAATTTATACATTATTTTATATTAATACGATGTACACAACGCGATACGTTTTCGATTTAGCCGAATCGAGTGGTGGGTAGACCATGCTGTGGCATCTCCATAACCCCCCCCCTCCCCCAACAACAACCGCCTTTATCAAAATACCGTACGCAAAAGCGTATAACGTGAGATCGTTTGAAAAAAAACCACAATAAACGTTTACGAGAAATGTCTTTGTCTCTCTCTCTTGAATTATTATTATAATAATATATGTTTTTATAAGACCGGACGCGTGCCCTTATGTACTCACATGAAAATATAAAACGTCTCATGTCAATATGACATCCGCGATGGGTTTGCGTACGCAAATATTGTTGTTTGACGATATGGTTTGCTATAATATCCGTATGATGACGGCGCGTGAATCTAAATCTCTACCCACGGAAGTGAAATGATGACGTGTTTCTTGTCATCGGAACACACACACCAACGAATAACGAGGGAAAAAATAATAATTCCCTACCCCTCCTTGAACTTTTCGGTACAGAGAGTATTACAATACAACGCGCGATTCGAAAAACTTTCATTTTCTTATTGTGTTTCGGCTTTTATACATATTACGCGGTCAGTAGTAAATTTTCAATTTCGCGCTCTTATATGATATCTATTCAACGAGACGAGACATTCTGAATAGTTTTATTTTCCAGATAACAATACGTTTCAAATAATAACGCACATCGAAAATAAAGTAGAGCGCCGCCAATGTTTGATTTCAGACCTACCATTATACTATATTATTACACAGGCGCACTTCATATATATAGTTTTGAATGTATATAATAATATAATGTATTATAAGTATTAGTGTATAGCCAATAACACTTCAAAAGATATTCATCATTACAACATTCAGGTATTATAGTAAAGTCTTCAGTACGACTTTGGTAGAGAATACACGATGATGATTCAAAAAGTATGCTCCTTCTCTCCAAATTTTGGTCTTTATTAAAGTATGCATTTCTTGGAATTCTGCAGTTTTTAATATTCTCAGCTTCGTGATGTTTTCCAATTATAGATATATTATATATATATAGATGTTTATGGATTTTAAAAGGTATTCTGTGTGATACGAAATTATTATTTTCAAATGAGAACTTCTCTTTTTCGCTGTAAGTTGTCAAGCATTTTTTCTAAATCGAATTTATTTAATTAATAATATATCAACTGATATTTTATACTTTATTAACTCTAGTTTACGAATCTATTTTAAACACATTACCATTGTGGACATTGGCCATTATTCGCAATACATAAATTTTAATAACTTTGGTTCAACACACATCTTTTTGAAAATAAAGATTCTTATTAGAAAAAAAAATGGTTTTCATCGCCACAAGGCATTCTTTATAAATTTCCTGTACCAACAAATTTAAGTTTTTGAATACAAGACATCTATGTCTACAATTTAAGTGTATATTTCAAAAATCTGAATTTAAATAAATACGCAATTAAAAGAGATACATATTGTGTGAATCATCTTGTGTACCATATAATATTATGATACCTTCGTGAATCAACTCTGACGAGGATGTATATGTGCCTTGGTCGAATATGAATTTTTATTAAATCTCGTTTTTATTTTGCGTTAATATTACGCGTCGTGTTTTATTTATTTTTTATCCCGGATCTTTTAACCGGAAAGTTGTTCCGCTATTAATTCAGTGTTGTATATAATGAGCTTAAAAGATTATTGTGGTGGGCGTCTCGTACTTTCTCGGTGCGAACGGGAAACATTACAAAAGACAGTATCATACACCCACCCACCCACACACACGTACACACACATAATTATAAATAAATATACACAATCGCGCGTTTATTATTAATATATATGTACGCACTTGTGCATTAACGGTCTGTTCGAAGGAATCGTATTAGCACGTGTATAACGCGCGGTTGCAAAACTAAATCTCCGTAATCTCATCAAATCGAATGCTCTAGAAGTTTATTTGTACTAAGTTCATGCAAGTATAATTTTAAGAGTTATTTTACGAGTATATATGTAATAATATAAAATAACAACAATGCGACAGAGTGCGTAAAGTTTCGTTTCTTTCAAACATCCACACAATAATATATTATAACTATTATTAGGTATATTATTCGCACCCGAAATATGTATAAAATACATATATTAATTATGAGCTAAAATAGAGAACTCTCACCCAATACATGTTTTATCTCGTCAGAAAGAAACCAGCGCCAATGCGCCAGTATGCGATACTTGTAGTGATGACATTTTAGCAATTTAGAACATAATATTATAGTTATCGGCTTCCTCAAGTACACCGAAGCCCGTGAGAACCCTCTCGCACTTCACCAAGATCTCAATGATTAGAACGCTATAAATGATTGTAAATAAAATGTCAATATTTGTATTAAAATATTATAATGGTTTATATAAATATATACCTTTATTTTTTTATATATACAGTTAATACAGGATAAAAACCTCTGCGATTGAGGCGTTTAAACAAATATACCAAAAATATATTCATTTAGTTTGAAAATACGGTGCTCGCTAGAAATGATCACATTATTATTATACACTTGGCTGCGATAATAATACTTATATTATACGTTTGTAGTGGCATACACTGGTTAAGAAGCCGGCGAGTATCCATGTACCCGGCACGTGGTTTATGACTGGCAGCAGATATGATGATACCAACTTTTTCGCGCTCTTATATAATATACTTTGTCGTCCACCGCGCCCGCGACCCGCGATAGCCCACCCGACCACTACCGTGGTCGTACGCGGTTCTACGACCGCGTCCCCCGGCGCGGTGAAACAAAAGTTGCCAAAGTTATAAATCACCGGAGAAATACTCTCTCACCAACACACAAAAGGTATATAATAATAATAATAATTTAAACGCGGGGCGGGAGACTTTTCTCGGCGTGCTGCACCAGTAACACTTTACGCTCGCGCGCGCGCGCGCGCACACACACACACACACACGCACACACACACTCGCGAGTTTAAATTGTTTCGCACATTAATTATTGGGACGATTCTAATATTATTATTATTATGAAGAACTTCCCCTAAAACAATTGCATTTCGTGAGTCTCCGGGCGCACCCCCCGCTCGCCGGAGGGAAATCGATCTCGAGAATAAAACATTTGAATCCGCGAATACGCCGCGCTAATACCGCCGGAACAATACAAAACTATTATCGTGGTATTTATATACAATAATAATAATAATAATAATAGGAGATTAATGCGCGAAACCGAAAGTTTTCTTATAAACGTATATTATTATAATAGTAGGTATTATACGGAATGACGCGTGTAGCAGATACGAGCGAGAATAAAACCGGCTGTAAACGTATAACTTCTTGCGAGCGGTACCTGCTCGAAACATCATATTATTATTATAATATTATTGTACCGTGTTTCCGGGTAAACTGGGTACACTCCATAACCCAGTCACCTACATTACCCAGTACCCTATACATATTTTAGAACTCTGTTTGCGGGATATCGATGATCCAATAATAGTCTAGTCCCAGAGTTCAAAAAAATAATATATACCTATAGAGTACTGCAGAGTATTGAGTAATGTGGGTAGTTTAATTATATACCGTGTACCCTACAGTTTTCAGGGACACACGGTATATTATTTTTTAGGTCGAATCGAAGCATATCCACTAGCCACGGTTACCGGTAATATTATACTTTTGACTAAAATATTAAATATCAATATTATCATAACATTCTATAGTGTTTAACAAGTCGGTGCGTATAATATGTAAGATATTATTATTGTAAATTGTAACTATATTGTAACACGCCTCGATCCAAACTGGTCAATATATGGTCTGCTTGAAATTACATATAAATAATATTTTATTCATGTAAAGGTATAGGTCAGCTACAACTGTGAGCTTTCTCTTCGCTACAGTGGCACGGTTAATTCTTCCCCCAAATTTAGTGTTTAAAGTTCAGATATCTAATCTCTATTTTATACCTATTAAAACACATTTCTCTTTTCGGGCAGATATACAACGAAGAATTTATTAGTCTAGTTGAGTGCTTCCACATTTTTGATTTTTGTGATTTATCAATTTATCATCTATAATTAATAATAATAACTAAGCCATTTTATACGAAGGCGTAATTTTAAGACCGACAGCAATTTCAGCGAGTATACACTTTGGAGTATTCGACAATAATTGCATTTACTCGTGCACAGTGCACCGTGGATTACAGATATTATTATAACACAAAATAATGTTTAACGAATATGGACTAATTTAACACGGTGAACGGATAAAGAAAACAATAATTAAATATTTCAAGAATAAAACTTTGAATACGTGAATGACCCGCGAACAATACAAAACTATTATCGTGGTATTTGTATACAATAATAATAATAATAATAATAGAAGATTAATGTGTGAAACCAAAAGTTTTCTTATAAACGAATTTAATAATATGACGGAATAACGCGTGTAAATGTGTAATAGATATTATAGAGAGTAAAACCTGCCGCAAACGTTTAACCTTTGCGAGTGAGTCATATTATTGTATTACATATTATTATGCTGCGCCGAAAGCATATCCACCAGCAATTACATGTACTTTTGACTAAAATTATATTAAAATATAATAATATCACATAATATATCGTTTAACAAATCGGTGCGTATAACATAATGTACAATATTATCGTTGTAAGTTGTAACTATTGTAACACTCCTCAATCGAAACTGGTCAATATAGAACTTCTCGTAACTAATATTTTATTCATGTAGGTACAGGGAACTCAGCTACTGCGAGTTTCCCCTTGGCCGTAATGTCACCGTTAATAATAAATTCTTCCCTAAAATTTACCTATCGCACACTTGGTATCGTTTGTAAGTGTATCAATAAACGTTATTAAAAAAAAAAAAAAAAAAAAACAAACAAACAAAAAGTCGCTAACGAAAACGCAGCCGTGTGTGTTATATCATAATAATAAATAGTAATAATAACACGTCGTGTACATCGTAACCGCGGAAATCGCGCGGTTTTAAACAAATTCCACACACATAATCCATCGCGTGTACAGTATGAAACCCAAAGAAAACCGCGACACAAACATTTCGGGTTTTGTTTGCAGGGTCAGTTTTTGTAGTGTTTTTGTACAAGAGCCAAAACTATCCGTAAAATATTGCCCGACTCTGATAAGTGAATTTTAAAATTGTATAAGTACACGATATAATATATTATTATTACCGTGTATATTTCAATGATTTAAACGAAACAATGGTTTGTGCAGTGCGTTTTCGATGTTGAGTTATGTCCCGTAAAAGTTTGAAAGCGGACGTTTAAGGGGGAATTGAGCGAAACGATGTCTATACGGCGACAACGTTGATGTGTATGCGTTAATTATTGCGTTAAAGTTTCCATAAACCGGACAAATGTACCACGCGGCTCCGTTAAGCTGTTAAACGTCGAAACGCGATAAATCCATTTGGAATGATACCGACGAAACTTAATAGATAATGACACGTGTCTTATGCCGAGAACAACTATCAATTAGTGTTTAAAGTTCAGATATTTAAGCTCCGTTTAAAAACTATTAAAACACGCTTTACCTTTTGGGCAGATAGAGAACGAAACATTTACTTGACCGGTTTAGTGCTTACAGAATATGATGCACGCAAATGTGATTTATAATTTTGGTGATCCATCAATTTGTCGTCTATTATAATTATAACAATAATAACAATAATGAGTAATGACTAGACCATTTTAAAAAAGGTGTAATTTGAAGACCGACTACAATTTCAGCGAGTAAAAACTCATAAAAAGTATTCAATAATAATACTGTATTTATTCGTACACATTATGATGATACACTGTAGATTATGGATATTATAATACAAGACTGTCAACAATGTTTAACGAATATGGAAAAATTTAATACGGATAACGGATAAAGATTAAATAATGCAGTAATAATAAGATATTGCTAAATTGTCTCGATGATGATTTATTTATAAGTGTTTGAAGTTCTATACTATAACACCCAGTTATCTGGAAAAATAAAACTGCGATGCCTCTCCCCCCCCCCCCCCAAAAAAAAAAAAACAACAACTTACTGGATGCGGAACTGGATGTAAACAATAAACTTGTTTTTAATGATCGTAAAAAAATTATGCCTACAGTGTATGTACTTAGGTGGGTTGTATATATTTCTATTGTTTACGGACGCTAACATTCGCATGTTAATAATGCAAACTAATCTGTATATAGTATCTACCTATTCACAAGGCATAATTCTACATCAAGTATGATATACGCATATATATGTATAATGTACTATAGTACCTACATTTTTTTTAAATAAACAAATAACCTCCCTAATTAATTTGTCTAAATGAAATCTTAATAATAATACGCCTTACGGTCGATTGATATTCTATTTATTTATTTAATGGATCCGATGTAATAATATACAACATAATAATATTATATTACGTATAGAATATTATTGTAAACATTTGCCTAGGCTCGTCGTATACTATTATTATGACCATGTAAAAGTATTTTGCACGATTACGCAGTGACAAGCCAACAAGATTTACTACAGTTATTAATGTATTTTTAAATTTGTATTACTATTATTATTATTATTATTTTATTTTGTTATTATTATTATTATTATTTTTTTTTTTTTTTACATCGTTTATAATGACATCCAACTCATTTCTTTCGGCGTAGTTTTATGATAAATGAGCGAAACAAAAGCGCTCGTTGGCTGGTGGCGGGGAAATTCTCTTCGGTAATAATTATAATCTTTGGCGTGTATAAATCATTTGGAAAACGAACTTTCCGTTTAAATTGCTCACCCGTTTCGCCTTCTGCTGTTGTGCCGCCGTCGCGGCCGTCGTCGGGCCAAGTAATTGCTTCACAAGTGTGTACCAGCACAACGGACGGATTTAATATTAAAACATTTAAATATCCCCTCCCCTACCATCCCGCCACAAACACCACTGCTTTTAACCGTCTGCTCGATTTTCTTCTGTAACCCTTTTGCGGTTAAAAGCTTATAAATCATTTAAAGATACCACGTGTAGAGTAGAGAGAAAAAATACTAAAAATTCACCACCTTGCAAAGCAACATAATAACAATACATACCTAGAGATATAATATATTATTATAATTATAAGGTCTGACTTAGAGTTTGGATCATTGATACGAGGTCGAAATTCAACTGATAAGCTGGTTGAAAACGTTCAGTATAAATTCGTAAAGTCAATAACTCACCTATTTCCAGAGACTCAATATGTCATTATAAGCGGAATCTGTTTATATTCAGCCATGTGTGGTTATAGACACTTAGACGTCTTATTAATCTATGAAATTCTCAATAACAATATTGATTGTCCTGTTTATTAAGTCAGGTCAGTGCACAATGTTATTCGGTTAGAAATTAAAATATTTGTGTACACTGATTTTTTTTCCCGAGAGCGCTTTTACTGTGTAATATAATTTCTAATGAGGTTGATTTCTATTTTATGTCCCATGAATGTTTTAGAACGAAAGATTTATTTATATTTTTCAACTAAAACCCATATTATTATAAGTGTCACATTATTATGTTTTGGAAGGTTCTTGAACTAAACTAAAATATTATAGTATGTATTTTTTCTTGACGGTTATTCTAGATTATTATTACATGTTTCTATATTTAAAAAATATTTAAGAATTATGGCTTATCCCATAACATTTTAATAAATAAATAAATAAATAATTCATTAATTATAACGTTGTCGATGGACAATCCCCATTGCGATGTAGGCACGTCCAGAAAGGGATGAGACGTTGAGACACTAGGAAAACCAACGTTAACCATCGGAAACTATACCTATAAAAGGTACCTACACTATAGATACCTATAAAATATGTTTCCCCAGAGTATGGTACCCCAAGGTATGTTAGTCTACCCCAGTAATCGAACATTATAAATAATAGACTGACACGTCGTAAACTTGCTTGATAAAATAATTACTCTAAACCCATGCACAATATTTTAAAATGCTTTCATTTCCTATGTATGTGATATTTGTTTTGAACAAATACAACAGAATTAAAAAAAAAAAAAGAACGTATACACACGCGTGACTAGTAGGTCCGAGACATTCAACAATAACAAAAAATCTCTTGCGAAAAGAAGATTCTGTCGACTCAAAGCCGGTCAAGGTTTCATTGAAAATTAATGCGATCAATACGTCATATTATTTTCATACGTGAGTTTTCATCCTCGATTTTTCACTAATTTTAAACCACTGATTAATTTGAAAATTACATCTGTTGCATATTCAGCATCTGATCATCACTTTATCATAATGTTATTATAATGTAACAGTCAATCGTGTATGTGCAATGATGTGCTACGTGAAATGAAGAAAAGAATATATTTTTTTAACCAAAGCACAACTTTCAGAAACCCCCAAAAAATGGGGAAAATAGTATGCGCCATACATTTTATAACTAATTGATGAGTAGGTTACTTACTCCCATGTAAAATCAAAGTTTCGTTTCTACTCTAAAGGTATAGCCAGGGCTTAAAGTGAGAAAAAATTCCAGAGGGGACTAATGTCTCCAAATAATCTTAAGCGTTCCATACATAATTTTATGTATAATGTCTAATGTATAAAATCCTAATTTGTTAAAGGGGACGCTTTTTAACCACCGTCCGTAGTAGGGGGACTGAGTCCCCCCGCGTTCCCTCTCACTTTAACCCCTGGGTATAGCCAATTGACGTTTACAATAAGAAAAAATGCATCCATATTGAAGACAAGACGTAAGATAATACATTATATTATTAATAATTAATTATTGTGATTTGAATATCGCTTTGACGTCTAACACTAGGTTATGAAACAGTTACATAAAAGAACGTGCCAAAAAATAAATAAATCACTTACATTAATATTTTTCAAATAGTACCTACTTAAAAGTTAAAATTATATTGTGCAATGCTGCTGTTATATATTTTGATGTGTCAAATTACTTACGTTTTAGAGTAATCAAAATTTATGGTATAAAAACGCACATTTTTATTTTAATTTGATGTTTAAATTCACCTTTTGTTGACCAGATTAATTTGTTTAAATGTATTGTTCAGTATTTGTAATGTTGTATAAAATTCATAATTTAAGTCACCAATTCACCATGCGCTGCAATTATAAATTGCTCAGCATAGTTTAAACGCAAACAACTTTGTTCCATTGTAACACAATAAAGTAATATTAAATGATGTCATGAAATAGTTTTTATACTTACATCAGAGTAGTATGGCTACAATAATAATACATTTAAGGCTAACACCGACCTTTTACACCAAAAACATATATGATGAAACATGTGCAACTCTCTAGATGTATTCATTTCACGCGATGAATCTAAGTCGAATGCAAATCATACTTCGTCTGACATAAGAACAAATTAAATTGATTGGTTATCACGTACTTGCGAACTTTTGGTTATCACAGTTCTGGTATCGCAATTACACAATTATTGTGGTAGCATATTATTATTGTAGTTTTATAAGCATCAGGTGTCGGGAATTGGTTTGTATTAAGCAGTTTTATTTTGTTTTAATGTGCTTCGCACTCTATTATTTGTCGGTCTGAGGAACTGCGACTTCTGAAATTATATCAGTAGCAAATATGAATTAATCAAGTATGTCTTTTAATACTACATTCAATTAGTATAATAAATAATTAAACGCGGGAAATATGTCTTCAAAGCTTTAAATGCTGAAAGTCCGTGGTTGCCCAGATACAATATAGTTCAAATTTACGAAATTATTTTTTTACGAACTTTGAATTTTTATATACTTATTTGGCCAAAATGTTTATATAAATAGTCATATTTCAATATTTATAACGGTTTTCATATCATATTCTGCGGTAGTCATGATAACAGAAAACTAACCGGCGTTAGTCCGCAGCATAATAATATTATTACTTATTACTAGGTAGTCACTATATCCAATGAGTGCCGAATAAAGACTAAAAATCGTCGCGATTCTTAGCTTGAAGGATTCCATTACTTTATTTCTCACAAGACAATCAGTTATCGCATTATTTATTCACCACGGAATCGAACGCACAGAACGTTTTTGAATGCTGAATAATAGTATTATTTGTATATAATTACTGAGTGAAAAGAAAATGTGTAGAGTTTTTCATTTATATATTAACAGTCTCATAATTTATTGTGAGAAAAACTTAGACCTGATACAAATATGGTTCTATAAGTGGTATAGTGTAAAAATAAAACTATCAATATAAATAGAATACTGAAAAAAAATTTAGGTATTATACCTATAATAGTTGTATTGGTGACGTAGTTTTTTTTTATCTTTTGCGATGATATTAGTTAAATGCAATAAAATGTAATTATTAAAATAATAATATATCATTTTTGTCACTTAGTAAAGTAAGTGTCCCATTAAATTGTTTGATCTGTTTATTTTCTCACAAACATTTATGCAGGTAACGAGTTATGTAATGACAAAGAATTCATCAAATGAGTATCAGTCATTTTTTAACTCAAACTATTATGATAACTCCAATACCCCTATCTCCTTTGAATAAGATGGTTTTATATACCTAACCAATAAGTTATAACAATAATATATTTAACTATTCAAGACAAAACATTAACTTGTAAAATGCTAGTTCATCGGTTTGGCAATAATAAAAAAAAAAAAAATGAGTATCTGCTCAATTAGTAACAAATATTATAAACAAAAATGTTAAACTTATAACTTAAGTCTCATTACCAAAATGAATGTTTTATTTTTTGGATGAAGAGCTGACGTTGTTCTGACACTCCATAATTAAAATTCTCTAAGATAAAGTATCTCATTTTGTTTTGAAAAATTACATATTATTTTTACAGTAGATATAAAAGTAAAATAAGAATAGTGTAAATGAAAAACTTGATTTGGATACTTTAGACTCAAAACTACATTTTAATTTGGCGTGCAAAATATTATATAACTTATAAGGCTCTATAGTAAAACTAGGTATTTCTTTAAAAATGGATGACGTCGATAATAATATATTATATAACTAAAATACATAGTCAGTGATTTTTTTTTTTTTAAGTTCTTACTTCTTGGGCTATGTTTGTTGGAATACTTAGCTACTAAAAATTAACACAATTATTATTATAATATTAAAATAAAATAATTAATTATAAATTATAAATTTAATTCTATACTGGTATATTTAGGTTAGGTAATTTTTGGAGTCGATTTAATGATATTGGTTGACGTTGACATTAGATTAATTATTCAAGTATACTGAAGTACTAAGCATACAATTAGGTATTATAGTTACACTTAGTTCTTCGATTATTTTGAACTGTAGTTTATATGTTGTGTGTATTATAGTAGTGTTCATCCCACAATAGGTGGTATTTACTAGTATTTAGTATTTAGTATTCGTGATACCAAAATCTTAAGACATTCATATTGTATTTGTATTGGCAAAAGCCAGGTTTTAAATTTCTATTTTTTGGTTATAAATTGTTGCTGCTTAAATTCTAATATTTTCTAAAATCGTTTGAGTTAATACCATTTGATTACACGGTATCAGGCTGATGGACTGATCAAACACAATATTGACGAAAAAAACCTAACATAACCAAACGGTCATCACTTCCAAAATTACGCTGTTATAATAATTATTTTAACTATAGTTGCAGTAGCTATCTATTTTTAGGTATGTCAAAATATTTTATATTAATATTTTACGTTCTATGTAAATTAGAAAAATTTCAATTACGGTATACGATGCCATGATTGACAGAAACAATCACTCGAATAAAAAAAATCACTGCGGTTATTATTATATTACTGTTTTACGTAAATACTGTTGTACGTTATACAATATAACACTTATGTATAGACGAGTTTACAAATAATATCTGCGTGTAAAGTTTTATTGTTTCGTGTGCGTAAAGTAGGAAAAATATTTAAGAGCATAAAAAAAATTATCTTTGTGTGTGTGTGCGTATGGAATGGGGGAACGATGGCAACAAGGGGTTGGGAGGGGAGACTCACCGTATAAAATCTCGGCGGCAAAAGGGCAATTCCGGCTAATGGAGAATTACTCCGTTTGCCAACTTTGCTCTTTCCGGTAGTCGTCGTCGTCGTGTACGCACAGCGGCGGCGTGGCGGGAAAAACCACAACCGTTTCGGCGACGACGCCTGTTCAGTAGTTCTCTCCGGTTGTTTATCGTCTCGCCGCCACGCACAACCCCCTCCCCCCACCCCCCGATCAAACGCGTTGGTTTTTGACACTCGCACAGACGCCCGAAACGAGGCGGTGGCGTCGACAGTGGCAGCGGTGAAACCTAAATGCTCGAACGCAATTTACCACATAACATCTGACGTGACATTAAGGGACGGGCTGAAAATTCGGTCGTTCGCCCACCGTTTGCGGGGCAAGGGCCGATAAAGGCAGGGGCCAATGAAGACGGGGGCCTAAATGGGAGGGGGGTGCAATTTATTACTTAAGGGCTAAAAAAATTCATCGTCTATTTGAAAAAAAAATCACAAATGTTTAGTTGTATACCTTTTTTCGTGAAAAGAGGGGGGGATTTCCCTTAATGCTCTCCCCTGTATCCACCCTTTTGCTTTGGTGTTTTATTAATTTCCTTACGCCTATTCCACACGCTCCATTCCTCCATTGATGAGGTCCTTGTTTTCGAGGCGATGCATCGTTATATTTTGTAATACATCGTTGAATTCCAGGCCAATATTTAACACTAACTTTATTTGAAATATTTAAAATATTATTAGGTTATCAATAACATTTTGTATTCAAATAATTAATCAACTGCAGAGAATCTCGGCATGCCAATAAGTGTGAAATAATATTGAAATACAAATACTTTTAATACTTACATTTTTACTAAATATTTTAAACTTAATTCTTGATATATGCGTAAGCGTCATTTAACGCGGTTTATACCAAAATAATTGACATTTTAATATTATACGTTAGATCACAATATAATACAACCATTCGCATAATGTAACTCAAAATTGTACTTATTGAATGAACGTGTTCAATCGTTTGACAATTTAAACATAGTTTCATAATGGAGCTAATATTTATGGGGTCTCTGACTATCTCAATAATATATATATATTGTTTTAGTCTACGTAACAATGATGACCTGTCTGGATTTTCATGGTATCATTGTTTATTGTGTTTGCATGTTTCAATGTTTGTATATTATGAACTGTGAATAAATTTAGACAAGTAATAATAACAATAATCATAACTACACGAGAGCATACAATTACGACGAACAATGGGAAAAAACTCAAGATGTGGTTGCATGGAATTTTGGAGGGCCGAAAAGAAAATATGAAAATAAAAAGTACCCAATAGTAGTTATTATTATTCAACACAATATACAATAATAATAATAATAAATAAATACGTTGTTGGCCACATTTGTTTTTTCACTCAGTTATATTACATTTGAATAAATAAATCTAAGTAAACATACATATCTTAGAATAATAATACATTGTATTATTCTCTAAATAAATATTTTTAATTTTATCAACAATTTTAGGTTTGGTATCATAAATAAAATTTCAATCACTGAATAATTGTTTTTGAATTTATATTACATTTTATTCATATCTTTTCTTTATTATAATAATAAATACATATGAATGAAACAATTAGGTACCTAGGTGACCAAAATTTTGGGAATTTTGTTTTTTTTAAATTAATTTATGCTTCCCTGTCATTGTCAAATAAACTTATTGCTAACAGAATAAAATATTTTTAACATTCAGAAAATAGATGATAACAGTTATAATAATAGTATCATAAGTCAGTACGTAATGACGATAATATTACAATTTTAACCAATGTACTGTATTTTAACTATAACTTTAGTAATAAAAGATACTAGGTACTAGGTTTTAATGTTTCACATTTTGAGAAGAACCATTAGGTATGTTGTAAAAATGTAAAATTATAATACAACTTAACTATTGTTAAATAAATAAATAATAATCAAGTATCAATACATTTTAGATTGAGATATATCCAATATATTACTAACTATTACATTTAACTATCTCAATACCATAATATGTTTCAGACACTCAGCACATAAATTACCGTTACCTATTTAAACTTTGAATCAAATCATATTGAAATTTGTATAAGGGTTTTACACACTGTTATGTTGTACTAAGTTGTACGTGACTGTCCCGCGTTGGATTGTTCTTGGAAACATGGACAAACTATCTACTACAGGCCAGGGTTTGAAACCGAAAATATTTTTTCCTATTTCGATTTCGGTTATTATTTGATCTATTTTTCGATTTAGTTTTAAATTTCGGTATCGATTTCGGTTTTTAACAATTTTAAAAGGTGTTTAAAATCGGTGTCCCATATCGGTTACGAGCCCTGCTACAGGCTACATTAATTAAAACGAAACATTTTTTTTTTGCTATTTGAAAACCCGATAAAAATGTTTGATAACTGAAGTATACAACAATAAGCCAGAGTACTATAAGTTATATTATAACAAGGTCCAGCACTGTATAGGTATATAATACCGTTACATTCGAATCCACACATAATTTTCAGATGAATACAATATATAACAATTAGGTGCTGAATTTAAATGCCCGCAAAAATATCGAAAAATGCCCTATTGAAAGATGCATTTACACCATTTGAGATTTCCTAAAAAATTTGCAGAAAAAATTCCCCAGAATTTATCACAGATTTCGCTAGAAATCAAGGTAAATTTGTGAATTGTTTATTTAAAAACACAATTACATAATGGTGCTATCATACGCCATGTGTGAAGTCATATGTTTTATTTAAAATTTTTTTTTGTTATATTACTAGACATAGGTTGAAACATTAGGTAAGTACCTAAACAAATAAATAATGCCTTTAATCGTTTAAAAATGCACTTAAACGTCAAAAACATTAAAAAATAAAATAAAAGTACGTAGTTAGCACAGTGTGTACTTGAAATAAATTTGTATCTTGCAAAACATCGTGTCAAATATTTCGAAAAAAAAAAAGGCAATTGCATTGAAATAAGATATCCCTAATAATAATGACGTGTTATATGTTCCTATTAAGTACTTACCTATTTGTTATATTATAATAATATAATTTAGGTATAATTTATGATATTATCGTTATAATATAACGAACAATTTAAAATATATTTGTAATCTGTTATGTCACACCTACATCCTACATTAATAAAATGGTTAAATACCACTCGGTCAATTAATACATTCTAACGAATCACTCTTCATTAAGTATAGAATATATACCGCAGTCGTGCGAGATGAACGTCAATTTGTGCTCACGTTATATTATTATGTAAGAGTAATGTGTTTTTAATTTGTTTTAACTTTTATGAAATAAAAAACCGCTGGAACACTATTAATTATTAGAAAAACAAAAAAATAATAACGTTCAAACTGTATTATTCGTTGCTTTATGCGTCAGATCGAATAAATTCGAATGGAAAAGGTTAAAACTTTTATAACGACATTATATTATACTCTCGTATTTCTCCAAACATGGAAACGTACGACGCGTAATACTGTAAAATGTTTTTTTTTTCACACTCGAGCCACGTAATCCATTTTAATTATTTAGATATTCTGTTTTGAAAGCATAAAAATGTTTTTTTTTAGAAAAATTGAGCGATATAATAATAATCACAGATATATATTATTTAGAAGTTACCTATATTATGTGTTTTGTATTATTTATTTTTTAAACCATATTTATAATACACAAAATGTCTAAAAGTCATATTTCATAATATTGTTTTGTAATAAGACATACCTATACAATTATATCCATCAAAAATCACATAGATTCTAAAAACATCTTAACGCTTTTAGTACTTTTAGAAATTTAACAATATTGAAATCGCAGAGATACATCACATATTATTATGGTAACCTACAAAAAAAACATAGAATTAAGATTTCAAAATAGATTGGCAAAGCGCCAACATATTTAAAACGGTAAAATTTATTTTTTGAATTAAATAATAAAAACTTAATATCATACAAAAACAATAAATATTATAATCTAAAATTAATTTTAAACATTTCAGAATTAAAGACAAATATTTTTTTTAAATACACAAGACTATAATATTATAATCAATGAAAAAATAGTATATTATGATAGGTAGTAAATAATATTTTATTTTACATATTGTGTAATGAAATAAATACAAATACATATTGTAAATATTATTGTAATATAATTTACACGACGTCTGCTGTCTTCGCTTTGATTTATTCTTCTAAATTTTACATCATTCTATTTATAAAATCGTTATGAATTCAATACAAATTCTAAATTGTATGGATGAAGAATACTTTCCTTCAATGGTCAATACAAATAATAATAAATTATAATATAATCGTATTAAATTATTACTTCAAAAATATTTGTTATAATATATTAAAATATTATGCGTATATATGTATATATTTTTACTTATGAATAAAATATCATCTTATCGCGGAAACTCTTAGAGTAGGTATAATATACATAATAAGATGCGTTTTTTATTCTGTTCATTAAGTTGAAAAAAATTGTTTGCCCAACTCCAGAATATATGTATTCCTCTCTCGACAAACGAAACGTGAGAGAAACATACATAATAATATATACAATTAAATAAACACACACACACATATATATATATTATATTATACCTACCCCGGATGTATATATAGGTACACTCGTGCTACGGACTGTGGTGCAGTGCATATCATATTTAAATCGACCGGAGTTTGTAATAATTATTATCGTTACGACCGTTATACGGTGTATACGAATGGGAAGGATGTGTTGGGGGGAGGGGGGGTGTGAGGAGATAGAAAGTGAAAAAAATAGTAATAATTATAAAAAAAAAAACAAGAGCTGAATATATTCGCAACGGTGGCAACGGCCGAGGTAATGATGATGACGACGACGATGATGACGATACTACGTGGGGTGTGCATAAAAGTCACGGGCTATGTGTGGAGCACAATGTCGGAAAGTCCATTGTAAAAGGCGGTGGAGGAGAGAGGTGGTTGTGGAGGATGAAGAGGAGGAGGATTTTCAAACGATCGCGAGAGCAGAAAACTTGTAACGCGTTGATTTAAAAGCGCCGCCGCCGTCGTTTAACGGCCTGATAATGACCCGAGTCTTTCCTTCTCTTTTGTTTTTGGTTAGTTAACTTTCTGATTATGCACAGTGCCGTGCGTCGTCACCACAGTCGCCATAATATATTTTGTAAATATATATGTTTATTGTGCAGTGGGTGTATATATATATACTATGATATTGTGCTTAAATGCCACTGCGGCCGGCGTCGTCTTCGTCGTCGTCGCCGGACCGATTAAATAACCGTATACGCAAACATCGTAAACCACTACCCCGGTTACCGGCGCCACCGCCACACATTCGGTTAGGTATAATATTATATTGTTCGCCGCATAATATGCGCACGGTACCTACAATTATTATATTATGCGGTATTGTAGTACGAGGGACGATACGCGTTAAACGTTTTGGTATTGTGTGTGTGTGTGTGTGTGCAGCACTGTAGCATTATCGAGTAAATGAAATGTTAAAAAGTCAGGTCACAAGCTATTTTTTTCGTTATCTTGTAACTCGATTACATAATGTTAATATATTTAAGCTATTTGTGCTAAGTAATAATATTAAGCTGGTTATGATGGTATTACCTATACTCGGGATTTACTTACTAGGTATGGATATATTATTATTATGCATATAAGTATTTCAATAAAACACATAAACGAATAATATTTTTTTTTTCATTTCGATTCATTCGTCAAGGTTATTGTATAGTATAAATCTTTTGGTCCGCGATAAATTCAAAATATCATAGGCTTTCGACAAAGTATGGTACGACGGTCCGCTATATAAATTAAAAAAATTCCTTCACCCGACATACTAGATTATACTTAAATGTCTTAAATTATATCTTATACAGACCGTAACTTTCAGGTACACTACGGATCTTCTGACTCTCATATAGTAGGAATTAGCGCATGTGTTCCACAAGGTGAAATCCTATCCCCAGTCCTGTACAATATTTATACATCTGATCAACCGATTACGCCCAACACTTGAGTAGAAGGCTATGCGGACGACATGGCTATCATATCATCCAGTGCCGATCCTACTATAACCTCCACAAACCTACAAACCCATATTTCATTAATGGAAGACTGGTACAAAATTCATACTACATTCTCACTTAAACTAGCACCTTATCCAGAAGTAACCCTTTATAGTACTCAAATCCCTTCATCCCCAACTGTAAAATATTATCTTTGGCAGACTCTCGACCGCCGTCTTACCTGGGTACACCATATCCAAGCAAAATACTACAGTTATCTCCCATTTACGAAAGCTAAAAACTCTAATCGTCAACAACAAACATTCAAAATTAAACATTAAATCACTTCTCTACAAATCTCTCCAAAAGCTAATTTGGACTTACGGCCTACAGTAGTTATGGGGAAATGCAAAAATCTCCAATCTAAATAAAATACAGAGATGCCAAAATATTACACCGTAGAAAATTACCAATTCCCTCCCATACATAATAATATATTCTCTATAATAATAATAATATGGCTGAAATGCATATATACATCGTCGACAGCATGTTGAACACGAGTAAACATCGAGAGTTTTATTCAATCGCAAACAAGTGCGTTTATATTATAATAACGGCATTATTATTATAAGAATAAAAATGAAACACCGAAAGTGATAAATATTCAAATTAATATGTCGTTAATATTTTTTTATATAATATTTATTGATTTACATAGGTACTTCCTGTACGGATGTTTAGAAAATTATAATATATTTCACTGATATGGAATAAAAATGTTTACAACTCGACGGACGACGAGTATAGGTCTATTCTTCGATTTCTTTATACAATTATTGTGTACGTCAAAAGCCAATTCGTTAATAATTGACACGTGTCGGTTGTAGGAAAATCAAATTAATTATAACATATATGACCGTCACTGTTGTACGAATACGTATGCGAACAAATTAAGCACGTTTATTCAAAACGTTCAAGTCCCTACCTAAATATAATATATTATACATTTATTGCGAGTCATACACAGATAATTGTCGTATACATATAATATATATATGACTATTTTTCCAATCCATCATCGGTATCGATAATAATCGATTTAAAATAATATCAGATAAGAACTTCCGTGTAAACTTGAAATGAATAAAATATGTATAACCGTAAATGCAACTATAATGTAAATATTATAACTGTAAGCCAACTGTCTTGCCATTGAAGCCTTTATATATACTCAATAAAAATAATATTAAAAATAAATAGTCGTAAATGTATTTGCCAGAGTGTGGCGATACATTGTTCTTAGCCTAATCTCGTTTATTGATATCGTAATAAACTATGAATAACTGCATGCACGCGTAGTTCATCCGTTTTAAGTTTGTACAAATTATTATTTACGGTAGTCGGTAGAAGCAGAATGTGTATAGAAATCTCAATGAGATAATAATATAATAATATGTTATAGGTAGATGATTGTTGTGCAAGTATGTGTGCGATAACATAAAAAACAGCGGTGGGTAAGAAAAGAACGGATTTTTGTTTAGAAACCCTTTGCAAAATGCAAACTGCAACACATTAAGGTGAGGCCTAATGCATTTCGGACTAGATTATTTCCAAGCTGCTGGTGCATCGGTGCATGAAATAGAAAAAATCTGATGATGTCCCGCGGTTGAAGTTTGAGGAGATGCGTTTATTATTTTTTATTTTACATCGACCGTGGAACCTGCCTATAGTGCATTTACAGCAAAAACAGAGACTTATGAATTATGACTATACGCACACTCGGCCTTTGTATATAATATATTATAAAAAAAAAAAATAGGTAGGAATAATCTCCTTTGGTGCGGAGTTAAGAACTGATAAAAAAAATGCATTTATGGTTCAACTTTTTACGGTGTTCAGTACGCGTATTTTAGGCGTAGTAAATGTAATAGCGGCAATTCAACACGTAGCATTCAAAGGCCTGCGACGTAAAATCAATACGAAATGCAGCCGAGTAAAAGTGAATCGTAATTATTGAGTGCGTACAGTAAACAGTTACCTATATAGTATATTATAATATATTATGATAATATATTATATACGAAATCTGACAAGATCTGTGGTCACGAGGATCTTATATTGTGTAGGTAACGCACTTGAAATAAAACGGTCAATATACCGCGCTGTTACCATATTATTATAACACGGTGTGCCTGGTATACCTATAGGATTATAGAAAACAAAAGATACCACATAGGTATAGGAACACACGACGTCGTCGGTTCGATAAAGTTCTCAAAGTCAACAAACATGAAAATGATTTCAATCCCGTTTGTACGTTATTTATTATAAACAAAAATATCGAATATACATAATAATAATATGAAACATTACATTAATTCAACGGTCGTATATTTACATAATAATCCCTTATATACCTTGAATACAAACATGATACATGAAGTATTATTATACGTTTAGTGCTATGTATGCGTGTATAATATAATATCATATACACCGGTCCTTTAGATTAGTAAAAAATTATTGTTTTTTGTGTTTTTGTTTTGTTTTTAGAAAGCGTTATATTATTATCATATACTTTTATTATTTGGAAAAGGTTATGCTAATTCAGTTGTATTTTATTTTTGAAACAGGGACAGCGAGCATTGTGTATAAACGTGAATAAAAAATAAATGGTAATAATTCAAAGAAAATAAAAGTTATTATACACTTAAAACAAAAAAAAAATCGGCTCAAAGTTATAAACGTTTTTATGTATATATATATATATAGTATCGGACGGTAAAACGTAATTGTTTTATGTTTATTCAGGCTAAGTAATTAATTTAAAATGGAATCTATATTTATAAAAGATTCAAAGTAGGTACTCATTTAATTAACCATTAAACTCTATACAGACGTACAATAACTGCAACCTGTTAATGAAAAGATTTGTACGTAAACGACACATATTTTAAGAGAAATTATATTGCAATAGTGTTGATGAAAATGTATACTGAAAATATTAAATAGATAAATCTAATTTACATTTTATATATATTTTCATGACCGAGTGAAATATTAAAGAGACTTGCAGAGTACATAACAGAAATTATTATTTTTGAGTTAAATAGGATTTTTAAATTTTTTTATTATTTCAAACATAATACTAGATAAACTGATGTTGTACCTATATAATATTACAATAAATGTATTAATTATAAAATAATCGTATGATAATGTAATCCCGAATCCGTGATGTATTTATTTTACTACCTAACGTATAAACAATGTATAAAAACTGAAAGCTTTATTTATGTAATGCATAATAATATCGGCATATTTCATATTTGTTTAGTATTATGTCAATATATCGAGACAACATAAACTAAAAAAAAAAAATGCTGTACCTATTGATGGTATTATTTTAATGGCCATTACAATATTATAAATTATAATCTGATTAACCGCAATAGACGATGATGACGTAAATAATTTAAAAGTACAATTTTCACGTAGGTTGTACACCGGCCATTCGTAAATCGATTTATTTGTTGCCTGTTAGGGTACATATTTTAATTTTCTGATCGAAACAATTTTTGCCGCCACCCGTGGTAAAATATTTGGAACTTTTGAGTTTAGGAAATTAAATAATACGAAGAAACAAACGTTTTATTATATAATATATATATACATATATATATGTATATAAATATGACGGTTCTCCGGGAAACGGAAAAACGGCCATTCGACCATTATAATATAATATTATTATTATCGTTGCAACAAGCACACCACAACAATATTATACGCATGCACTGCACAGTGACGACGTGGAAAATTCATAAAGAACCAAAATTCAATTTAAAAAAAGTTTACTCAAAAAAGTCGAGTTTATGAAGTCTTTTGCAACAATATACCGCTGCCGCCGCCGGAGGAGTTGCTTTTCTGTATATAATATTATGTTTTGTATTGTTGTGTTACGTAATATTATAATGACAAAAAATATGATGAAATAATATAATATATTTCACGTTTAAAAATTCGACCAGTTTATTAGCTATTAACGATTTCACTGTGCTACGCGTAACAAAATGTTGTGAAAAAAAAAGGTGTCGTATGATATCAAGTGACGATAACTATACCTGCAATCATTAATACTCTTGAAGTGAATAGGTACTTCATAATAATATGGGCCACAGCGGACCGTTTAACATGTTTAAGAGTTAAACGTAAATTAAATTAGCATTTCTTTTTTCTTTAGTAAATTATACTATCTAACTGTGTATAATATACGTTCGTTGTTTTCAATCAAAGTTAAAAAATATAATATTAATTTAAGTATTCACTTCTGTCGTAATTCACACACAAATGTATACCTTTAGGACTTTAGAAGAGCGTATTTTCGAGTAGGTAGTAAACATTTGACATGTGAATTGCAAGGCATTGATTTTCCAAACTATAGTTAGCTATGCATTTATACCACGTGCCGTTTTTTTTTTTACTTAGGGACCATATTTCAAAAATTTTTTATACCACCTATATGTCCCTGTGGCCTGTGGCGATACAGACTTTTGCCTTTCTAATAAGAACCCCCCCTCCTTTTTTTCGGTAAATTATTTAGTGGATATTTTTTTTTGAGAATGTTTATGTACCTACCTACCCAATTCAAAATTCAGACGAGTAGTTTTTATCTATTAAGTTGTTTATTCTAAAGATAATAGTCTTTAATAGTGGTTTAACAAAAGTATAAAACAGATGTAATATTGATTATTGGCTCTAGTATTTATTATACTTGGACCGTTTTTACAAATTATTAATGTTGATAAACTAATATTAATCATAAACATTTTTAAATCATCGAAGTGCCTATATCTTCTAAACCCATTATCGTGGATCTATCCTTAGTACACAAAGTTAAATAACTAAACAACTACTTGTTTGAATTTTGATTTTGATTCGTCCAAATTTTCGGAAAAAATATCTGGTAAATAAATTACATTCGAAAAGGGGGGGGGGGGGGGTTTCATTTGAAAATCAGAAGTTTGAGTCACTACAGGACACTCCTTATAAGTAATGCAAAAAAAATTAAGAATTTAAAAAAAGGTCTTTGTGTATATTTCAAAATTCAAAAAATCAGAATTTCAATAATTTCAATATTAAAGTAAAAACAGGGGTGAGCATGCTTGGTGAATCACCCCGTATAATTACAATGCCTTAAAATAGTCTATCCAATACGTAGGTATGACTAAAATGTAATAATAATCATATTAATGGCAGTACCTACCTACTAACTATTATACGCGTTTGTCGTTTCCCATTTATCTAATAAAATTAATGAAAAATCAATCCACTAACCACCTGCCTAACTCATTTTAATCTACAAGCTTTTTAATTGAATATTAATTTGAGACTTTTTCGACCCGGTGGTCGGTCGGTGGGCGTACCTACCATTGTTTTCATTGTTATTATTATGCATGGTCAGCTCGGACATGGTACGTATAGGTACACTGCATGTGATTGAGGTTACCTATTGACAAGTCTTCATTTTTCTTGTTCCTATATAGGTACAATATTTGTTCGATATGAATTATTTAGTTTTATGAAACGATTTCTCGGTATTTAATTGTGTAATAATACACCGACTTACTTTGCTCCTTTTGATATAGTTTTATACTTTTCCATACATTGGTACCTGCAATAATTTTATTCGAATTCTAATGAAATTATAAATATTAATGAACGGATAGTAATATTATTATTTGTACATTTCATATTATGTTAAATTTTAGTTATCTATCTAAATATTATATTATTATTATGAAAATTATGATACGCATTGAGAAAATAGCTGCTAGTGTTCATTACTAATACCTACTCTGTAGTTCCGAGATAATATCAAATTACTCATAAAAATTATTCAAAAACACGCACTATTTTTAAGTCATCGAAACGTTTGTGAAAATTAAAAAAAATACTCATAAACATTATACATCCTTATCTTAAAAAAACGTTAAAATATATGCACGCATTTTTAAAACCCATCTCTTATTATTATTGTTATTAACATTGTCGACTTCAATTATTATTGTGTACACTTTTGATTCTAATCAGGTAATTAAATTAGGTAGGTATATAAAAAAAAATTTTTTTTTATGAATCGCGTATACAGTAAAAAGGTATATATAATTACTAATTAGTAGTTATTTACTATAAGTTTTAATGTTTTTTTCTAGTGATTTTAGACAAAATAAGAGAGAATAATAATAATAAAAATCCAAAGCATGAAAGATGAAAGTAATAATAAGAGAGGGAGAAATTACTTATTTATTACTTATTAGTGGTCATAGAGTGGTCGACGGTTATTGTATTGTCTATCTATTGTTCAATTACTTGTTCAAATTAGTAAACTTTTAAATCGATAACCCATTGACTGTTATAAATATTATTTGTCTGTATCGTATTTGTTATTTTTATGCTTCGATTACTTGATTATTATAGCCAATACGATTGCTTATTATTTCCGTTGTATTCAAGATTATAATATTATAATATTAAACATTGGCAGAAATCAATTATTTCATTAACACATTTGATAAGTGTTGACTGTTTTTGTCGAAGGTGCTAGGATTTCTAGAAGTCGGCGTTTGTGTTTTAATTTGGTATTTCGTCGACTTTCGTGAAGCATATTTTCGAACGCGTGACGAGTGACGACAGTCAGATAGAGTACCGAAAGCTTGGCGTAAAAGTTGAGCCTTTCCTTCGCCCTTAAATAATAATGTGATTGGATTTATTTGCAATTTTTTAAAAATCTGAAAAACTTATTCTATATGAGCTACACACATTGTCCGGTGATGTTTGACATAAAACGTTCAAATATGATATTATTATTGTGTAGGTATATATTATAATAACGGATTACAATATTGTGCTCTGGCTGAAACACATATATATATATATAATATAATATATAATGAAATACACATGAACACATGGTTCGCCAACGACATTGTAGTATACATTTTTACATGCTAAAATAAACACATGTGAAAATTGTATTACAAAATCAGTAAACCTAAGTAAATAGTAAATACCCCACAAAAGTTCACAAAGGTAGGATATACAAATTAAATATGCACAATGTAAATACGTTTATGTAAAATATACATATATATATATATGTACCTATTATATACATGATATATGCAGATGAGTTATATAATAATAATATAATATAATGTAAAGTGAGTGTTGTATTGTTTCTTTGTAGTTTCTATAATATTGCGGTAAACGTTTGTTTACAGTTAAAAATAAGTACCTATAGCACCGCCGAGGACATAATACTTAAGGAAAAAAACAAACTTAAATCAACACAATATTATCATAGGTACCTATTAACTAGGTGTTTTATTAAAACCTAGTATTTACTTTACGTCCATTTTACATATTGTAGTTATTTTACTATCATACTATTCGGTTTCAAATAATTACAAGTGCGTGCCGTGTGACTGCCGTTTGTGGCTGTTAACAAACGGTCTTAAGAAAACAAGTTTTAATTGTATAAGAACATTTTTCTGAAGCGTAGTTATTTCGATTATATTATAGAATTTGGACGCATTAAATATTTCAAAATCAAAAATAACTACATGATATATAAAAATATTTTAAGAACAAATTATTTTGATATCACTCACTTTGTTTTATTATTATTATTATTATTATTACTTTTACAAATATTATATACATTTTGGTAAATAAATAATAAGTAACACTATAATACTGATATTATACATTTTAAAATAATAATACCGTTTGTAAAAAATAATCAAACGGCGTTTTACATACCTATTTAGATTTTTGGAAGAAAAGTTGTCTGATAAAATGTATATTTTGCCAAACTCGGTCTGGTTACGTGGCGAATTTCAAGTCGAAAATATACAAAAAGTTACTAACTTTCGCCTAGTTTTTTTTATACTCGATTCAAAATAATTTAATGCACGCATGAAAATGTATATCAATAGTTTCACTACAGTTTAGAGTTTAGACTTATATTATTTAATTAATGATTGGTGATAGGTAGGAATAGATTGATTTTTATTTCTCATAAAGTCACTGTGACTGAGAATTTAAAGCACATCCCCCTTTAAAAATATCTATGTTCTGTTCTAAACACCAGAGGATCAATTTAAAAATCTGCGTCTAAAACGGATCAGTTTTTTTTCAATGAAAAAAAAATATATATATAATAAATACCATTAAAACTGCACCTACACGTGACATCAGAAATTATAAAAAAAAAAACCTTTTACTGCAAAATTTTACAACAAACATATTTATCTATACTCAACGCAGATTAGTCTGCCAAGAAAGTCGTTTCGGCGAGCAAATAATTAATTATTTATAACATAATTATAGAACTTTGACGAATTTCATATTGTGGTGTCACACTATACTATTCTCATCAGACATTAAATAAATGGCATCAAGCATACCTTGTCAACCGTAAAACACAAAACACATAAAAACAAGCATTGTGATAATCGACGGTTAACGAGACGAAAGCTATTATATATAATAGATGTGTGTTTTAAATCCGTCTTTTTTTTTTTTTTTCGTTGAGGAGTAAGAGCGAAAAATAATAAGCTGTCCTTTTACTAGGTAGGTAGTCATGTAAAAAGTGACATTTTATTTTTATTCGACACCGCTATAAAACTATTTTTTGTAGCTTACGACACGAATAAGTACATTACGCGATTTATTTTATCTCTATCGTATCACAACATTTATTATATAAATTGTATTATTTATTGCACATGTCCGACAGCAGGCAAAGTGCTAAGATTGTTATAATATGTTGTCCTCTAAGACTCCAATAGTATAGAACGACCGGTCAACGAGTAAAACTATTAATTTATTTACTAAAAAATGGTAGCTATACTATAATAAATAAAAAATAATGTCCGAAATACCTATCGAGGCTCTGTAGTTAGAAAGGGCGATCTAGAGTTCCCAGAGCCCTCATCCCGTAAATACGATTTTTATTCGATCCGACAGTCAGAAACTTATGACAAGTGCCAAGAGGATTACGTATGCGTTGAAAAAAAATGTAATTTGTTGCCACGAATCTAGAGGAAAAATGCACTAACAAATAATCCATTGAAAAACAAACGCAAACGACAAAAAAAAATGACACAGTACCTATATAGTATTTTTTTTTTTTCATTAAACTCATCACTAACTCGGTAATTACACCCAAATCATAATTTAAAGAAATGAATTTGAAAAAAATAGTGACAGAAAATCATAAAGGCTAAGGCTATTATATTGCAGTACCACTCGTTAAATTAAAAATAGACTAATTAGTAATTACTCATAAAATATTAAATAAATAAAAAGAAATATAAATCCAGGTGAGATTAATAACATACAATTATAAATTTGGACAGGAAAACATTGCAACTCTTTCAAAAATGTTTTTATTTAAATTTCTTATTTTTTATTTTTCATAATAATATAATCTGCAGTCTATTACATATTACAGAACAATAAGTGATGATTGATTATATGGCTTTAATGACGGGTTTTAAGAGCCTCCCAGTGAATTCACATTAGATATTTAACTATTAGAGCCAAACGTTTTCAATTCTACACATATTTTAATGCATAAATATTTACACTACAAATTCATAATATTATTATAATTTTTGATTTTAAAATAAAAATAAATATTATCATTAGGTAATAAAAGTATGAAACTTAAAAATTTTAGGGGAACAAATCGAAAAATCGGTAATAATTAAATAGCTGTATCTGTGTGTGAATAAAAAGGGTTCACACTTCACAGCTATAGGTACGTCACCAGTCGTGTCCAAAAGTTGGACTAGGCCCAACATTTCCTGGTAGATCATATTATTAGTGATAATATACTATATATGATTACAACTGCCGATCAAAATACGATAAAAGTCACACGACACAACTGATGACATTTAGATGTGAACCCGACTTAATATTTCATATTTACTTTTGTATCTCTTGGTACAAAACAGAAAGAGTAAAAACTGTTAGCAAAGTGTTCAAATTATAAACATAAGTAATAAATAACAGTTGTGTACATGTGTATGATGATGGTGCCTATACCAGCTAAAACCTTAATGGTAACAGTTAACAATCAACCATAAAGCAATATTGGTGCCTATACGCGTGTATATGTGGTTAACCATCATTTGGTGGTAGTTGATAATAATATTGTAACTAAGTGCGAGTGTGTGACAGCCATTAACAATTTATAACATGATTCATAAATCATAACCAATTAAAATTAATTTAAGAGGTTTTACATAACATTTTGAGTGGTAAAAAAAGAAAGTTGGGTCAAATTTACCGTACTTGACTTTTTTACCGGAAAAATTTTACCTGGTAAATTAAATGCTCTCACATCTCTAAAAATAAAATGTATTATGCTATGAATCCAAATTGTGATAAAATTATATAACTGTCAACTATTAAAATAATCAATCTATATAATAAATAACAAATTTATTGTTTAGTCAAATTTCAGTACTAGATAGATGATCTTTTAAAAAAAAATGTATTTAGCTATGAATTCACATTATGAAAAAATTATATTACTGTCTACTATTAAAATAATCAACCTGAATAATACATTATTTATTTATTGTTTAATCAAATTTCAATGTCAAATATTTGAAACTTTTCATTTTGTTTAAATTATTAGCTATAGGTAAGTAGTACCTATGTTGATATTATGTTAATTTCTTTTTTTTTTTGTAATTCAATTTTATATTATCTATTATATATTAATATTATTATATATTATCTTATTTGCTTTTAGATATTTTGTTTTTGATAAAAGTAGAAAAACTTATGTTAAATCTTGTATTACATTTTAAAATGAAAAATTTTTATGAATTACTACTCAAAATAATTTGCAAATTTTCGTCATTTTTACGTATTTTGTCAACATTTGAACTTTAAATGCTTAGAAAAAAAATTGTGACTACAGATTTTTAATATTTTTCATCTGCCTTTGAAAACATGTATTTGGAGCCTAGGCTCTCTTGAAAATTGAACAGAAGCTTCTGTTAAATTTTCAAGATTTTTACCCAACAAATAAAATTTTATTGATATTTATAGAAAAAAAACTAAAATAATTGAAAACTAAAAATGTCCGTAAACAACTTTATACACCTAAATATTTTTCAAAATTTGAGTGGCCACATTAAAACATTTAACACTTAACCAATGTTAATTGGGTTAGTGCTTTATAGATAGTTTATAAGGCATGAAATTAAATATTAAAAGTGAGTTTATTTTCCTTAGAGTAGATTTTAGGGGAAAAAAAATATTGAAAAATAATCAATACTTCAATTATGTACCTGTCCTGTATAAAATATACTAGCTTATTTTGGTTCTATGCACCTCAATTATAATAGAGCTTACACAATAGGCACACAATAGGCCAATAAAAAAGGTAATTAAATTAAACAATTTATAAAAGAAATAAGGAAAAAAAGACAAATCAAATCTTTTTTTAAACATACACAAATGTAGAACCATCTTGGTAGATATTATAATATATAATATTATAAAATATTAACATAATTTTTAATAAGCAGATATAATACATCGTACGTTGATTGATAATCTAATAAGTTATTGTGTAGGTATCAGAAATTTTAACGAAACACTGCATCAAAAAATTACCAGTATATTTATTAGTTATTTTGTATACTTCTACGAATCTACCTATTCATAATCTTACCTTTAACTAAAAATATGATGTACTATACTGATTAATGGCTATTCCGCTTGGTCGGCCGCGCTTTCAAATGGAAAATGACAGAATTATCACTGTGGACTGTGGTAATTAATTGTTTGCTATTTTTGTTCGCGTCGTCGCCGTGCATCGACGAAAACATTCATATTAATAATTAATATGAACGTTTTCGTATATTATATTTCATTATTTCGTATATATATTAATTATTAATATATATTTTATATTTACGATTGAATCACTAATAAATACAATCGTTTATATTTAATTTGTATTATTAGTCTGTCTCTATAATCTATATGTACTGTCGACCGCCGATGCACGCCGATCGCCAGCTACGCGATCTAATAATAGAATGACGAATAATTATTTTACGCCATGATATATAATTTTATTTTTGTTTTTCATTATTATTTGAAATAAAAATATTTTCTTACTTCTAAAACCAATCACTAATATTAATACCCACAAAAAATTACGCCCACTAAAATTTTACGCCCGGGGATCAATCCCCAGCTACCCCCCCCCCACCCCCCCACTAGTTCCGCCACTGCATAAGCTATGATCTAAGTACCTACTGTTGAAGATTTTTCAAAATGTATCAATCAAAATGCCACAGAGGACATGAAGTCACTATTCAAATTTTGACGAAAACCACTTTCCACTCACACCCATAATACACCTGTAAAATCGCGAAAGATGCCACGCGCGTTGCAAATCAAAAAGCCACTTGTAATAATAAGTCATTTTTCGTATTTTTGACTTTCCACAACTACACTCAAAGACACATGTGAAACCGAAAGCCGTATCAAAGAGAAGAAACAGAAACCACTTAAAAGCTTAAAAGGGTGCCCGAAGTACACAAGAATCAGATGTTGGTACATTGACGTGTTGAGACCTGGGCACCTTCACGCCACTCAAGACTTGTACAATTCCAATAATTAACGCGCTGCGTATTGTACATTTGTAATAGATATTAATGAATATGAACTATATTTATGAACTTTTTCAAGTAGTCTATAATATAGGTATACTTATCCGAAAAATATTGTTGGCTAGAAATGTTTTTATTTTATTCCCCTGGGCTATGAAGTACCACAACTCATGAGTGCATTAAAAAGTAGTTTTCTTCCTTTAGACATTTTTATTTGACTAGAAAATAAATTAGTAAGTAATAAATACTGAGAAATAAGAATGGTGTATATTATTATGATGTGTTCTTCCGTTCCATTTGCTTTAATTTGATTGAAAGCAGTGATTTTCTATCTTAGGATAGCACAAGAGCCATATATAAATTTTGTTTAGATTTTTTCTATTTCCAACGAACAATATTTCCAATTGATAAGGTAAATTGTCAGACTATACAAGAGTTCTGAAAACCGATTTGAATTTGATTAAATCTATATCAGAGCGACTTACCCATTATATATTTAAATCCTCTTAAATCTTGAAAACGTATACACAAAAAGTATAAATTTAAAAATGTCACACTACTCATACTTTGAGTTTTGTGGAAAAAGTCAAAAAAATGGAAAAGTCTATATTATAAAGCAGAAAATTCATATATGTTTTCAGAATTTTCATAGCTTCACTAGATCAATTGGTAATAAGGTAGAACACTTTTAAAACCCAAGGTGTGCGTTTTATTGGACAATCACTGAAAATGGTCTCTCTCAATACTGTTTCGTAGATATTTATTACAACAGTTTATTGTATAAAATAAAAATGTTGACGGAAACGTCTTTCAGTAAAAAATGGTGCGAGAAATAAATTACAAAGAAATGTTATGTTACTACCGCACATACCTATATTTTTCAGTATGACCTCATAAAATAGTTTTGAAATTTATAAGAATTTAAAATGTTGTAGGTACCCACCTATATAGTTGTACAGTATACATATTTTATAATACCTAATATTATTATACTATTAATTGGTTTTATCGAGCTATGGCGAAAAATAGGTACGCCACATACCACATATGATATGTATATGTTATAATATATTAATTATAAACCAGTGTTTACATTCAAAGTTGAAAATTGAAGCTACTAATCGGCCATGACAGGCAGCAAAAAAAAATAAAATAAACTTACTAATCAATATAAAAAAAAGGTGGGTAAGTGGATGTCGCTCTACTGTACAGTAGGTTACAAGTGGGTCACTGTAT
>NC_042494.1:142026054-142086169 GCF_005508785.2 Acyrthosiphon pisum
TTTCAAGCTTTTTTTAATCAACAAATAAAATCCTTATTGATATTTTTAGAAAAAAAACTAAAAAAAAATGAAAACTGACAATCTCCGTAAAGAGCTCAAAATAATTATTTTGAAAATGTTATGGTGTATAGAAAATGCTAATATAAACATCCAGTCAAAATTTCATGTATCTACGGTCACTTTTTTTAAAGTTACACTAAAAACCAAATTCAATTTTGTGAAAAATCGATTTTGCGTAGAAATTCCCGTTTTTCCTTAATTTTTCTTTGGTTTTTCTTGGCGCCTTTGAAAATTACTGGGAATTTTAAATTTTGACCTCCTCAATGCACCAACGATATTCACTTTCCAATCGAACAAGATACTGAAGTTGAAAATCGAAGCATTATTTCGACTACTTATCGTGTACACAGACACAAAAAAGAATTAAAAAATTAAAATAAAAACACACATCATTGTAAAATCAATACATTTATCGTTCCACTCAGAATCTAAAAAAAAACACGTCATTGTAAGACCAATACTTACATATTATGTTATCTTTCGGGTAAAAAAGGTTGTAAACGTAATAATATTATGGTACGCGTAGTGCGGATTCATTCTTTGCGACAAAAGCGCCTATCTACAGTGTTGGGTAAATAACTTTTAAAATGTAATGAAATTACGTTACTCATTACTTTAAATATTTTTATTTAAATTACATTTGCGTTAGATAACTAAAATTATTTTTATCACGTTACATTACTTTTCATTAATAAAGTAGTGCGTTACAAATAACGTTACATTTTTATCATTGATAACAGTTATTATTTTTTTTGAAACATATTCAATTCATATGATTTAATTAATATGTAGGTATATATTTTACAATCATAGAGACCTACAATTATGTACAAATGTACAATCATCTCACCTATATGGTTATTTAGTCATAACTCACATGTCATAAATCATAATTAATTTTAATTAAATTTTATTTTTAAACTAAACTCTTTTTTTTCTATTAATAAAGTAATACAATTTAATCCTGTTTAATAATGCTTAGTAATATTGTTAACTATTATCGGAATAAATATAACTGATTTTAACTTTTCTGGAATATCCTATCAGCTTGTTTTTGTAATACATTCAAAAGTACTATTTTAATAACGTGGAAAATAACGCGTTAGTGCGTTACATCATAAAAAATACTTTTCAAAAGTAATTTTGTTATAATTGCGTTACTAATACGTAAAATGTAATGAAACTACTGCTGTGTTACTGAAAAAGTAGTTGCGTTACAGTAATTTGTAATTTGCGTTATGTTACTACCCAATACTGCCTATCTACCTATGTAATAATTGTTCTGTAGTAGGTAATGATTTATTAAATTCAAATAATATCTGATATTACACAATCGACCGGAAAAAGGTAGACACCTAACCTGATGGTGCAGCACGAGTTTCAAAGTTCCTATTAAATTAAAAAAAAACCGTCGCGGTTTTAATTCTTGACAGTTTTTTTTACCGAGACATATACGTCATAAAACATCGCAGCAAAAGTGTCTCGGAGTAACCAAACCGATGCGACGTCGTCGTCGCGTCATCGCCATAATAATATTATTATAAAATATACTGATAAATAACGTCCAAATAATAATAACAAGATTTGTACAATGCACGCGACGAATATAATAATATAATACATATACGCCCCCAGAGTTTATACATTAAAAAACCTGTCAATCCAAGAATATCCGATGTATTTCCCGTCCGGGAAAACGAACGCGAAAATATTCAAATATCAAAATAATAATAATAACAATATTGAGTACAAGGTATAATATTATTATAATATTTGGTAAACGCGAGCGTAATGCTATTTATTACACCGCGTCGGACCATCGAGATAAACATTCTTTAATTTCCTCCGGCGCTGACGGTGAAAAGTTTTTCACCATTTCGCGAATTTGATGGATTTAATATAATAATTTAATGTAACTGTATACATGTATATATACATAACATTATGTTTTAATTTTTTTCGACAGCTCGCGTTTTCTTTTGCGTTAAACGTAACGCGTTTAACGGGGAACGAAAAAAAAACCTTCGACGTCAGCGAAATCGCAAACTTATTATATTATATATAATAATATAATATGCTCCAATATTTAATAATATTATATAATATTGTATACGCGTCGAAGCTGGCCGTAGCCGACACAATACATAACATTATATAGGTAGATGGTAGGTACATAGAAGAAGCTGAGTTCGTTTAAAAGTTTGTTTGCCGGCACTCGGTCAATGGTATAGCTTAATTTATATATATTGTATAGGGCAAACGCGCGTATTATTTCGCTATTAAATAATATATGTTCTTCGCTCGCCGGTCATTACTGCTGCAGCGGTTTACCCGACGGCGAGTGGCGATCAGTGGCGGCGGCGGGTGTCGAACTCGGACACGTCGCGTGTACTGCGCACAATATCTTATTAATAATATAATACAATATATATATATATATATATTATTATTACGATCGATCACAATGGGCCGTAATCATTACGACGCTATGGTTCTGTTTATTTTCTCCCTTTGCCCACGCTGGGGCGGTGCCCACACGGAAAATAATATGTGAAAAAAAATCCTGGAAATATTCAGCCCGTAATTCGATTGAACCGCGTACGCCCCGGAAAAAGTTTGCTCGTTTGCGGCGGAAATCGACGGGACACAACAAATATTGCTTTACAGAGATGATTACACTCGACGTCGATGGTTCTTAAAAGTCATTCACCGCGCGCCGGAACACGGGAAAAATGTTTTCCCGAAGTTTTTATGCACGCGCGGAGAGAGAAAAAATATGCTCCGAATAAATATTATTGTACATGTATACATGCGTGATTATAATATAAATTTGGTTCTGTATACCGAAAAAACTTACTCCTCACGGTTTATCAAAAGACTGGAAAACTTCCGATCAATACTAAGAAATTGTCACATACGTGGGTGTGTGTGTGTGAGGAGGAATCCGTCGAAAATTCAGTTTAAAATCACATGGGAATTGAATCATGGCGGTAAACAGCACGCGTGGAAGCAAAGGGTGCGTGAAAGTAATAATCTCGTGTGGTTCGGTCTCTGCCAAGTCGTTTTCATAGTGTTTATTTATTATGAATTACAATGTCATATCGCGCCTGTTGTAGACTGCGGTATAAGTAAATTCTATTATATCATCATTATTCATTACATATCGTGACCCATATTATTATTCGATTGTATAATTTTTGGAATATCTTTGTTTACCCGGTCCATTATTAATATCACGACTATCCAATATAAGTGCTCACTATAGTCACTACAAGACATATTATCACCAGGTCTAACCGGATATAAGTACCTAATCCTCCGCTTTCATCGAAGACATGAATCATGTTTTATTGTATTCTTCAGTGTATATTAAGTAATGGTAAAATTCTGTTATTTTAAGTCAAAATACAATTTTTAGATTAAAAAGAAAAAAACAAATTTGTGACAACTTAGCCCGCTTTTTGTCGGTCGTCATATCATCGCGGGGTTAGTTGTCCCAAGCATAGAGTAATTACCCTATTACTCTATGGTTCTTGGTAAATCGGATGATAAGCCACATAAACTTTTCGTCGTCAATTTCGTGTGTGTGAAATTTATAATTACCTACTCGACACAAAGAATAAAATGCATAGATTTAAAACGAAATGAAAAAAACAATATTAATACACAGAAAAATTACAGCATATATTATTATTATTTACAAGTATGAAACAACGGGGCGTGTACGACGCATTAATATTTTCTACTGGTTATTATAGGTTAGTCGTCCCACTCGATATCGACTTGCAGGTGACGACGCGGGACCATGCCACTGTTGCTGACATCGAAGGCCGCTGCACCGGTCCTCGGCTTCTGATCACTTCCGGAGTGGACGACGACAAAGACGGTGACCCGTGTAACATGGTCGCGGTCGTCGGCCGACGCGGTCTTTCTCACGGCGGAAGCGGAAGCGATCACGTCGCCGTCCATGCGGAGGCCGTGGCCACGACGCGGACGGTGGTGATACGCCAGACGCGTTTCCGGCGACGCGTACTCGATCCCTCGTCGGTCGTAAAATCTCGACACTGATTGCGCCTGGTCTCCACGAGTGACGTTATGGAGGTGATTGCGGCGATCGCAGTCGCCGCTACCGCGATTATGGTGACCGCTACCACGATTATGGTCACCGCTAGCGCGATTATGGTCACGGCTCCCGCGATTATGGTCGCCGCTCCCGCCATGTCCTGACGGCGTTTGCTGACGTGTGCCGCAGCCGTGAGCCGGACGAGCGCACTCCTCCTCCTGATCATCCCTCGGCTGAAGTGGTCTTGCGACCAGTCCTCCTTGTCCCGCTCCTGTGGCTTCACCGTCTCTCGCAATCGTTCCACGCAATAGGAGTGATGAGGTGGCGGACAACGATTCGTAGTATTTCACCAGCTCCGTTACCGAAGGACCGGATGCACCACGCTTCCGTGTGAAGGTGGTCGCCAACATGGTATATATTATATAACCGAAACGCGTAAAGATTCTAATGATATAATATTTAATTTGTAATAAGCTGAGGAAAAAATTCTTCGGTGCTCGGGCAGAATAACAGTGATAATAATATTATGTAAACTGAAACCGGTCTCCGTGGATATAAATGTTATTTGTGTATTATTATATAGAAAAACGGTTACATTGTATAGTTACTCTATGGTGTATAATTATAATCGTTTCAAGCAGCTATATATTATAATAATAATTACCACGGACTATTGGTCAAATTAAAAATGATTAGGTATAATTTATTGTTATACGTAAAAATATTGGAAATGAATCATAATGAATACAAACCAACAAAATGCCCATGCGATACAATTGATATTTATTATTTGAAACTCGTTTACTATTGCATTTCCAAACACGCGGACATAACATTTGCAGAATCACCTATCCCCATATATCTATAGATACAATTACCTACATCACGAATGTAAAACCAAAATGGTCTTTTTACGTATAAGATAATAATATAACAATATAGGTAATAATATACTTTATGCAGATACCGAAAAAAATAATTACTTACATAAAAAAATTTAATTTTACAACTTAATGTCTTATAATAATTATAAGCTATAATAAACTTGATGCTTAAAAAAAATAAATAAACATATATTATATACTTAACAAGTTTCAAATTTCAAGTAGGTATACCTTCCTACATTTCTACCCACAAATAATACTTTTAAATTACAACACAATAACTAAAATACATTGTTATTTTATGTTTAAATAACTAATTTTATCCAAATTCGAACATGGAATATCTATGAAAAAATTGTGCATAATATATTATATTTTAGACAATAAATACCATTTAGATTCAGCTGTAGCGTATTTACGATATCCTTCTTTGGGAGGGGGACGCACTTACATAGGTTATGTTTTTACTTTTTACAAATAAACTTATTAATCAAAACAACTCAAAAAAGAAGTAATTAAAGAAAAAAGGCTCAAAGAAGGGGTGGTATATAACGTAGATCACCCTCCAGAGAAAAAGAAGTATTTATAGCCGGAAGATATTCTTTAAATGTTATAAAAATTCAAAGTATATGAAAATTTGATCCATAATTAAACTAAAAAACAAAATTTGAATAAAAACATTATTAAAGGATAAAAGGTTGGGGGTGAGCAAGAGCCAAGGGAATTCTTGGTGAGTCACCCTGTATAATGTATGCATATATATATAATATCCTTCTATGAGCTTTCCAATCAATTAAGTTAAGCCATGCGTATATAAGTACACGCATTTTATGTATACAATATTTGATTATAGAGCACTATAACCACGAGCTTTCGATACCTCATTATACAAATGTGATTTCATTGGAATTTTTCATGAAAAATATTTGTTGTATACATTATACTCTCCGTAAACCTTAAGGATTAGAGACACTCTTGTGCACAAATTATTAGATTATCGTGATTTGAAAAATATGTGCTTACATTACTGTTGATGGGTACCGTTTAGTTATTGTCTGTTTATTTTTTTTAACCCATTTAACAAACGTGCAGTTGCACCGCTAAAGTTTTGTTCGGACATTGGTTTTATACAAACAAAAAAGTAATTTGAAACCATATATGTTTAAGTGTGCAGTATTATTTATTAAACAATTTTAAAACAATGATAAATCTTGGCGTTTAAAAATTATTCTAATAAAGCTGAAGTTACATATTTATTTTAAGGTTATTATACAATTTAGATTCATAAACATTTTATAAGTAGGTCATAAACAAAAAAGTTAAGTAAAGATTTTCAAAATATACCGAATATATAGTTGGTACCTATCTATATGTTAATCATATGATAATAACATTATAATTTGCAGTAAAATATAAAAGTGTATTAAAAAATCTGAAAAGATTTTAGATTTTGAATATACAATTTATTATTATACTATCATAGATATTTATACTAGGTAGTAGGTTATAACCTAAAGCAGGAACTGGAACCTTGATTTTTTTTTTTACGGTTCTGGTTCTTCTCTGTTCTCAGAAAAAACTAAAATTTCGGTTCCCAGAAAATCTAAAATTTAGGTTTTGGTTTCAATTCAATTCATAAAAAATAAAAAAATTGTTACCTATTTTGGTTTTATACTTATGTATAAAAATTTGTAAAGTAAAAGTATCGGTTCCGGTAAGGTCCCGGTTTTTAAATTAATTTAAATAAGGGTTCCGGTGAGGTTTCGGTTCCCAATATTAAAAGCTTTCCGGTTCCAAGACCGGTCCTTTTCGATTAAGTTCCAGACCCTGGCCTAAAGTCCTAAACTAACTTATTTTTTTTACTATTTTTTACTAATTCACGAAGGAACATAAATTATATTATAACCTTTAAATTTGGGAAAAAAGCCACGAGTCACTCACATTAGGATTTAAGTTTAAAAATAACAAAATATCTAAATATTAAGGATGGACAGCTGAAAACCGTATATTGTGTATTTGTAAGACGGAGCCAGGAAAGTGCAATAATAATTTTTTACGACTTCCTTTTTTTTATTGGGATAAATAATAATCATTAATAATATTTTAAAGTTCATTAATTCTAAAATGTTTTATTTAAGATACTGGAATAGAAAATTAATTTTAGAAACACGCGGACATCTGCAGGTCAAAACGATTTAATACTGCAGTTCAAATACAATCCTTTTTTAACCTTTTTTTTTGTCTGGGCTCCACTCACTTACAACAGTTATAATTTAAGGTGCAATAAGTACCTATAGTATTATATAATATAGTATATATAAATATATATGTACACAAGTTGATTCAACTTGTTTTCCCATTTCATCGGGTTTGCTATTTAAAACGAACAAACGCCGCCGCCACCGCCGCCGCCGCCGCCACCACCACCCCGATGGTCCACTCCACGCTGCAACAATTACGATAGGGTTAAAAGATATAAAAAACACAGACCGCGAAACAATCGACCGCCATCGATTGCTTGGATCCGATAATCGAAAGAATATGACCGTTTATAAGATAGACCGTTTTTTTCAATGCTAATAAGTATAAACTATAATAAAATAATATCACACGGAAACAAAAAAAAAGTGATAATTTTCATGCTTATGAAATATGTTTTACCTGATGACAAAAATAATAGTTTCATGTCTCCACAGTATAACTAATAACTACCTATTCCTCAACAAAGAAATAATCAAAATCAAGTTCCTAATTCGCCTCTTAACATCATCGTATTATATTTAGATTTTTTAAATCAATAAACAATTAATATACCACTTTAAAAATGTTAAAAAAAAACCCCCAAAGTTTTCTATAAAATATTTTAAACATTAATATTATTAGAAGTTCAGGTTAGTGTTTAGTATCTATTATAGATAATAGGTCTCACCGGTGCCGGATCGAGTAGCTGCCGTAGCAGTTTGTGTGGGTTGCACTAAGTTTAACCCCCTTAGTTTTGTAATTATTTAACATTAAATACAGAAATATGTATGCAGTTTAAATTTACTCATATTAAAAATACATAACATGGAACTTTATTTTTCTATTTAATATTCAATTTTCATCAAACAAATAATATGTATTTTATACTTTTTTAATACGTATTAACGTGTACACAGTGCATTAAAATCATGCACAAGTATTGGAACTGGGAAAAAACTAATACAAACTTATTAAATGCCAATGACGCTGCGTTTTACGATGCTTTATACTTTTGAGATATGAATTTTGTTGCTAAAATTATGTATACATCATCTAGTTATCCAAAATAGTTAACTGCCCAAAAATTTAAAAAATATTGTTTATCTCAGGCAAATCTTTAAAATCACATTCAATAATTTCAATCTTTAAAATATCTTATGAGAAATCCGAAGACAATCGTACTTTTTCCATATTTTTACGTTCTCGGTATAAACTTAAATCCAGATTATGCTATTGAAAATTCATTCAACGTATTGAAATATCGGAATTTTCTTTTCATTCTAATCCAAATCAATTCTGGACTTTTGATGGATAAAACCCAAACAAGCTATATGGTCTTCGTGAAGTTGTTACTTGTTGGCGGTGTGTCCAGCACCAACAAGCAAGAAATAAAATGCCGCATATTTTTACATATTATACTATTTTTTTCTACTCCCATCAATGCTGCTTGTTATTATTCTACTTACTTTTCCGACTTCCATAAAATTACAATATTTTTATTGATGATGTCTTGTGCGGTCTCTCTAAATTCTTAGGTGCAAAATATTATGTCGACCTGCAGGAAGGCCTTTCAGGTTATTTATTGTATTATTTATTTATTTAGTATTATTTATTGTTAAAAACGTTTTATTTGTTGGCATTTGTTTCTTATATTTAAATAATCCTCAATTGAAGGACATTTTCATGATTTCTGGCAAATTAATGCACTTAGCCCAATTATATAATCTGGTTATCCAATCAATTGTATCCACCTATAATCTATATACCTATTTCTATAATTAATCATCATACTAAATTATTCGATAGTTTAGTCTTACGTTACAATTATCGGTTAATCGATAAATTGTTCTTGATAAACAACTACTATACCTGTAACCTGGTATTTACCGGCAATACAGTAATATACACAGGTATATGTAATTAACGCTGAGTTCGCAAAAGCCTCTGACTGAGTTGATCACTTGACCATTAATTTCTTTTAAATTTACCGGATGGAACTATCGAGATTTAATAAGCCTCTTCAGACATGGTTCGATTTTGATAGGATTAAAAATATGCAGACGTATACCGCTAACATAACTTTGGGGGTTTCATAAGTTGGTGATTTTTCTTGTCATTTGGCGCTGTTTTTTGCCAAAATTAAAAAAATTCTAAATAATATGAGTAACTATTATTGAATATTTTCAATAATTTTTTTTGACTAAAAATTAATCTTATAATGTGTTTGAATATGTATAATATTTGGTTAGATGTTCAATACCTTACAACTTTTATAAGTATACATACTATCCTCGTTCTTATCATCTATTTTGTTAGAATTTACTGAAGCATATACCACCGATTATTACTGATAACCTACTAAAAAAATAACTAAATTGTATTACGTTTAATTTCTTATGCACATGGTCGCATGATATGTTTATTAATAAATCCGAAAATAACATTTAATTTTAAATAAAATTGTAGTCTGCAAAATACCTATTGGTCCTATACTAACGAGTTATAAAATGTAATAAACAATGATGATACACCATACAGCATACGCGTAAACAAATAATAATGTCTACGAATAATCATATAGAGTTATTGTGTGAATATAATATATTTACGCAATTAATTAACGATTATAAAATTATAAACAATATTGTGTAACGATAAATTTATTGACAAACATTCGATTAGCTTATTATTATTATTATTGTTTTAGTAGTTTACCTATTAAATAGTACCTACCTACCTATTCTGATCTTTGATACAACTAAAACACACAGTATTTGTAAACTAGGTATCGAAAAATACGATGATATTAAATAGTAGGTAAATAATAATATATAATAATTATTATTGTTACATATAGTTATAACTTATAAATATATTCGACATACATGATACTGATGTGAACACTGAAATGTTCCGATAAACCATTAATCGAATTTAGGTATTTAAATACACGTTAAACAGTGCAAATATATAGGATTACACAATGCGTGAATATATTGAAATGCTTGATACATTGTACACACAAACCTCTCCTGACAGACAACTCCAAATGGCGAACACCTCTGACTAGCGGATAAAATTTCTGAGACCGAGAGTGTCCGGTATTTAGTGGTTTCACTGTAAATTGTAATAAATTATAATTTCAACAGTTATATTCATTTTTATTCTATTATACCAAGTAAATTTTACAATTGTATGTTAATAAAAACAGTTATAACATTTATTAAAATAGATAAAGAAATCCAATATTCAACATCCAATTGATGTAAAAAAAATCTCGATTGAACGTAGATACCCGTAGGTATACGTAGATACATTTAGTGTATATATATTATTATAATGCTGGTCAATGGTAGTAACGTTTTTTAGTGAGATAATATGTGATCCGCCCAACCATCGTGTTAACCCACAGTGACAAACTAAAAAATGATATTAAGTACGACCAGAGTATATCAAAAATAGATAAGGCGATGGACAGTGAGCCGCAGAGAATGAGAGACAGTGGGATTGCCGCGCAGAGACTTTCACCTTTTAAGTTTTAAAGTCTAAACCATTTTTGAAAGGACCTGTAAAAACAACGGTCGTCTTAAACGAGCTGATTTATCTTATAATTTTTATTACGGTTATTTATTAATAATTAACAGTTATAAAAAAGTTGTTGGATTAAAATGTTATTTAGTACCTATACTTATACAGCAATAATAATTATTTGTTTATTTATTTCGGCCGAGGTAGATTTAAAGATACCAAACTTATTTTTTAACTTACATATATTGTCCGTGTTCACCACTGAGAAATACCTCTCGTTGGTGAACATAAAGGGGATAATAATAAGGTGTTCTATACTTATGTTTAGAAACCTAAAACTGTATTATGGTTCGATCTAGTACTTATCGTATCATGTATACAGTAGTGATTTAAAACTGTCTAGTATTTAAAATAAATGTACCCTATTGGTAATATCGTGATTTGTTCAACGGGTCATATATTGAGCTGGTCCATACTGCTACAGGTGTCTGTCTCTGCATATTATAATATTAACTCATACATTATTCTGATTAAAAAAAAGTTATAAAATATAGTTACTTCACACGAATAGGCTAACAACGCCTAATATCAATTAATTATTAATTATGCTAATAATATTAATTTCGTATTGATACTATTCAATAAATACTGTATGGGAATACCACGTACTACAACACTGAACTATACATTTTTGACAACTTTCATTTTCACTATAGATTACAAACTTTATTGGATCTCCATCTATATACCTATTACGATTTATACATAAAAGCGAATGTATGTCTGTTTGTTAATCCTTTATGCTTTCTACACTATTCATCCGATCGACCACGAAACTTTCGTGGCGTGCTTTCTAAACTATTACGAACACAATTGGACGAAAAAAATTGTATGTATCGTACATATGTAATGTGTTTAATACGATTTTATGAGAAGCTTTGTAATGCAACATAAACAATAACAAGAATACTGTTAAAATTAAATCGAGTATATGATTCTTTAAATATTTAAATTTTAAACACGCGAGTTTCAGTGGCAATGCCATCGAGATAGTTATACTATAATAGTATAATCAAACGTGTCCAGACTGACTCACTGACTGATCAACGTAGAGCCTACACAATGTTAGTTGGAGGCTTACCATTTTCACGGTGTCTTATCGTAGCACCATGTGCACTAAAAAAATATTTTCTAATATTTGCATTTTAAAGGGGTGCTTGCAAATGTATTTTGATATTCAAGATGGCCGATGAAAATGTTTAAGTTTTGAACACCATTACACCGAATATTAAATAACGAATTTAACATAATTTGGATCACATAAGGTTGTATTTTTTAACGGACAACCAAGTGCACAGGGCAGTTGGTTAAGTATAAATGTATTATGAGTTTATAATTATTAGTAATTTTTCGCAATATGAACGTTTTTTAATTTAATTTTTTAAATTTCTGATGAATGTGTAAATTGTTTATAGAAAACTAGTGCCCCCCCCCCCTAATTCTGACTTGTATACAGTACATGTACATATTGTACATGTACATTTTGAGATCTAAGTACCTATACGGATGATGGGTCATACATTAATATTTATTTGTGCTAATCGGTATACCATTGATAGACATCACATATGTGTTATCGTGGTATATACTTTAATAACAAACCATATTTTTCTTGCAGGCCGATCTCTGGAACAGCGCCACGAGATTTCAGACGTAACTGTTTCAGTTTGTATTATAGCCGATACAGGAATTGTTGGTATTATGGAATGATGACTGTCGACATGTCGCGAGAACCTCGTGGAATCGTTATAAGTAGATATTAGCCAGAATAGGTACTTCATTTTAATATTTTGGTGTCCCTGCATTATTTCATCGTTAAATAATTTACCGCACGACGACTTAAAGTAAATAATATTGATCGCGAGATAGTTCATCGCAAATCGCAATACAAATTTACCGAAACAATACATTATTTTATCGTAACTTATATAGTAGTATAGTAGCTGTTTTAATATCCATATGACCATGTGTACAAAATGTACAATAAACGTAAAACAAAATAATAATAATAATTAAGCATGTATATCATGACATAAAAAAAAGATAATAATTATAATAAAAAAGAGTGTCTATAATATCTAAATTGTATACTTAAAACTTGAGCTGTCAGTATTGAAAATTTGCCTGTACACTTCAACCGTGTCATCAGTAATCACATTTGAAAAATAGATTTTATACAATATACAATTGTCAGTTTTCACTCTATACCAGGCCCACCTTGTCTTTTTTTTTTAGACTAGCGAACACATTTCAAGCATAACATATTGTATTCTTCAGTACATAGGTACATTTAATCCCTTCTAACATTTTTTTTAATAAGAATTCTACCCGAGAGATATTTCAAAAATAATAGGTTGCCAACTGCCGAAAGATAGATGAATTTTATCTGGCAGATTGATTGTCTTTTTAAATTATTTTTGGCAAATTAAATGAGCGTTTCATTCATTTTCATTTTATTCGTCAGTTTTTGTCTTCACTCTCGTTGGATACACATGAATTGGTAGGTTACCCACCTTACTACGTTATCTATAGGTACCTATATGCATTGCACATTGACAAATTCTTAAAGCGACCCACCAAAAAGCATTAATATTGGTGATCCCCGGTTATATATAGGTACCTAGGCGGACTAGAGCTAGAGGTGGGAACATTTTATGCGCATAAATTTAAACTGACAATGCAGCAACAATCAAAGGTGGGCAAGTTAATGAAAATAATTAACTGTGGCAAGTTAAGTTAATTCAATTAAATATCCTTCAGTTAAGTTACCAAAAAAAACTTTTTGACAAATTAATGCCCACCTTTGACAACAACAAATAAGCGTCCGGTCTACAAACGCAATACACACGCACGCTTCCGTACACGCACACAGTTGTACCATTATATTAATATATTATATTATATTGTTATGTACAACACGTCTTTATATTATTATTGTCAGAATTGATGTATGCAAGTATAATGATATCATAACAAACATTGTACATTGATAAAACCGTTGTCGGGTCAGCGGGGCACTCCTAATCACGGCGGCAGAGTCCATCACTCGCCGTGTCGGAATACGCCCGCAGTTACTCGCGGGCTCAATAACTGCGCACACACGCAACGCGGCCCACCCGCAGTGTACCTATACCTAATATTAATATAATATAGATCGGAGTCGTACGCGACAACAATAATTCATAGAGCGCCGACAATCGTCTCGTCGCGTCGCCGCCCGTCATCGTCGTCATCGATCGATCGGTCCACGAAATCGTTCGGTCGTACCCGTCTCCTCTGCAGTCGTCGTCGGCGACATGAAGACGACCGTCGCAGTTGTAGCCATCGCGCTGTCCCTGTGCGGACTCTTCCCGTTCGTCACAGGTACGTATTATAATATTTTAGTGACACACGCTTATAATTAATTCATCGTCGACATCGCATTATAATATGTATTGTTTTGCACGTGCGACGTCCCCCACACCCGAAATTTACGATTTTTTACTGTTAATTTTTTTTTTTGCCATTTAAACACCATATAGAGGTACCTCTATACCAATAATGTTTAACCCCACGTCGTGCGACCGTTTTACGACCGAGCAATATCCCGTAATAAGTAACGGGCCTCATAATATCGTACATTATACCTATATAGTTTATCATTGCGACCGGACGACGTGTGCGCGCCAGTGGTGCAGCGGAGATTTCCATTTGCAAATTGTGTTTTCCGTCCGCGCGCGCGTGGTGTATGATAAGTGATAACTAACGTCGCCTTAATCTCAGGGTCCGCAACACATATTATTATTATAATATATACGCCGCGTATAAATCCGACCGCCATTACGCCACTGAAGTCCATAAATACACACAATATTTACACGCTATACATCATGGTATATACCTTCATAATGGTATATACCTACATAATGTTGTATACGTGTGTGTGTGTGTGCCACCACTACACCAATAATACGCATATCTACGGATCGGAGTAATTAATGGTTTCCGTTGAAATAGGTATAATATACCATAATGTGTACTTTACTCGGCTTTTGGTCGTCGTCGTCGAACGTCTCGAAACAATACCAAAAATTGTACAATGTGATGACTAGGGCTCGGATTTCAATGCATTTGCATCTTTTTTGGGGGATATCTTACGTGATGCATTCCAAGCTACAGATATGTTTCGAGTACTTCGCGTCCTAACCACAACATTTTTTTGGGGCATTTTTTTGACGTTTTTAATGCATTTTTTAATTTTTTAATACATTTTTGACCTATTTCTCGTATTATGAATGAAAAAAATTGACTTCATTGAAATATAAGTACTACATAGTAGTATAGTACTACGTAATATAAATTATTTTCGTTTTGAACTATTTTAACTAATTTAACATCCGGTAATCCAGTTTTAATCCAGTTTTAAATTAGACAATCTTTATGTCACACCATCCAATTAGCCGATTTTATTGTATACAACTAAACTTTTATCGGAGTATTTTCTTATCGAGAGGATAATACTATATCGGTGGTGCGCGTAGCCGATTGTCGGACGTTTTTAGTCGTATTGCGTATCACGTCGAAGGTACCTATCGCAGGTGTATTTCACATGTTGCAAATTTTACGTATATTATTTAATTTGCATTTTATATTTGTATAAACGAAACAAAGATTAAAATTAAAATGCCTTAAAGTAAAGATGCCATGTTTGGACCGACTTCGTGGATACGTAAGAGAATATGGTAGTGATGTGTTTTCTACGTGATAAGGTCGTCTCGTAAATTAAGACCATAATAGTATTATCCGCAAATTTATCGACGGTTTAGTATATTTTGTTATCGACCCTCTTGAATCTGCAGATCGGGATTTATATACAAAGTTACTCCCAAAATCTATCCCGTCCAATATACGCATTCTATGATGTACCCCCGCGTGCATCTCCCACGTAGTGAATAACTGTTAATAAGAAACTCACCCTTATCTCTGAGACCAATAATATCAGCTATAAGGTCAATTGTTTTTCTCAACATCATTGCGTTATACTCAGTGGTATAATTATTACAATTGATTGTAATTTGAACTCTTGAAATATACCCTATTATAGAACAGTTTTCGCACAATACGTCCAGTTTTATAAACATATTTATTTACAAAGACTAAATTTGCGTAGGTGCCCGTAATAGTTTGGGGATAACGTGGTCTGGCTGTTTTGTTTGTACAAATAAAATATATAAACGTCAAAGAGCAATAATTTTTTCGTGAGTAATATTTACAATGCAATCTACAGAAAGATTGTGAAATAATGACATTTTACCTATAGTCATTATCGACAAATATAATATAAAAGTAGACGGTCGTGGTAATCGCCCGATAATAATCAACTATTTTCATCGTACATTGATGTAAGATTTAAAAAATTAAAATTTTTAGGTTATATTATGCTATAACATTTGGCAAACATAAACGCGTATACCTACCGATATTTTTTTTAAATTGAAGGAATGTCTTTATAATATACGACTGCTTTTATCTTCAATTATTCCGTTTTCGACGTTATGTGGTGATTTAAATTTTTGAAATCATAATACACAGGATTGATAGGTATTAGTTGTATATATATTTATGTAGGTATACATTGGTAATTACTAATTTATGTATTTTATAGGAATGCTGTATATTAATTTATTCTTTTATAAAATGTTACTATCAATGTTTTAATATAATAATATACATCATAATATATTATTACAAATTGTATTTTATTTTTAATAAACTTAATGGGTAATTATTGTGTGATATGTTTAACAATATTATAATATTGGACCAGTTGTGGTGAGCTATTTTACATGCGCGAATGGTACAACAGTCTCGATAGCCGCATTGTAGGTATATATAGGTACATTAGAAATGGGTTAGGTATAAAGAATTTCAAGGGCCGGAGAATTGTTCTCGTTGTAACCAGTAGCTCGTTAAATACAACGAAAGTACGTTGTAATAACGTGGGAAAAATTAAAATACAGATGATTTCATTTCAATCATAATCGAGATTAATACTGTATTTATACATATTGTTTATTAATATTAATTAATTACGATTGAAGATTTAATACTGTATTTATGAACACATATTACTTAAACATGGTTCAATATTTATTTATTTATCGTGTGGCCATTACAAACATTAAAAAAACCCTCTATTTTAATTACGATGTATATATTATTTAATACAAATCTAGTACAAACAATTGTATTAAAGACCTAGGAATTTTATTTGACACAAAACTATCTTTCAGCACTCATGTTGATTATATTCGTAATTAATCTTTTATGAAGCTTGGATTGTTAAAAAATATTTGTAGTGATTTCAATGATAGTTCAACTCTAAAAGTATTATATTATTCCCTATAATAGTACATTTCCATATTAACTAATTGCTTCTTTAATTTGATACTCAGATAGTATTTGTTTAAAACTCTAAACCAGAGTCTATCTATATACCGTCCAAAATAATTTTTTTAAGATAACTAACTATTATAGTCATATATATTACTACTCTTCTAATATATTAACGTCTTAATTCCCATAACAATTACATTCTATCGCTACGTATTTTTGATTGGTCATTGGACCACGGAGCGTACATAGCTACTTGCAAAGTGATACATCACACATGGAATGGAATATAGATACATCGCTAGGCCATGTCTATAATATTAACACTGTATGGGGTCGCGGTATTTTTTGTGGGAGAGAGAAAATAGAACGTCCTCTCTCCTGCGTGGGATACTAATAAACTATTAAGGTTTTTTTCAATAATATCGCCGATATATTTTATAATAATAATTGATTATTGAATCATATACATTTTACTTATAGGTTACCTTCGAGTTACATTTTAGTATTTTACTTATATTAAATGTAATACTTTAATTGAATACAAATAATATTATAACTCTATATAGGTTACTATACTAATATACCGCTTTTATACTAATAAGCCTTTTCAGGTTTCCATCGTGTCAAGAGTCAAGACGCTCAAGACGGATGGCGCTTTTCGGTTATATTGAGTTACTATGATTCGGTACAAAATATATATATATGTATTCAGACTATAATATATATTTATACGAAACGGGCTGCATACTACACCATGTAGGCAAGCGACTATCGATGTATTTGGAATAGGATGGGCCGGTCTATGAGTAAAAGGTCTACCTATATGACTTTATACCCCATATAAACTCAAAAGTCAAAACTAAAATTAATAAATGACAGCATAATAAGCTACAATAAGCCTATCAATCTATTACACCATCACACATACACACACACACACACACACACACACACACACACATAATACCATACGAAAGTCGAATATGATCGGGGACCGTGATGTGTCAGCCCAGGATATTTTATATTATATTAAAATTTCTTTTAGAAATAACTAATAATATATGATTATATCTGTATACGGCTATACAGGTCCAACCATTGTAGGTTGAATTCATTTTTGCAAAAACATGATCTTTATCTATATAATTCGAACATTTTTAACATTTTTAACTACAAATTAATGGTTTTGTCGACATTTTAACTTTAAATGCGATGCTTATAATAAATAATTGTGCATATATTATATCGTTAGCATTTTTAAATAGCTATAATAAAAACTAAGGAGGAACCTTGTACTACATTTTTAAGCTTTTTGACTGAACAACTTATGTTTTATCGACATTTTTAGATAAAAACTAAAAATAATTGAAGACAATCCAAAGTTACAAAACAATTTTTTTTAACAATAATATTGTAGGTACAGTTTTAACAAATTTTAATTTATTTGTTTTTCCCAATTATTTTAAAAAGTACTTAGAATTATCAATTTCGACCACTCAAAAGTATCTACTAACTGTATCCAATTTAAGGATATCTCCATCAGAGTTGATGATCAGAGCATTTATTTTCTACTAGAAAAATTGTGCAGTTGAAACTATACAACAATTTTTAAATACCACACCTAAGCGTTGAGAATTATTATAGTGGACAAAATAAAAATAAAATTCTAATTAATTTTCAAGCCCCCCCCCCTCCAATTAAAAAACTTGCATACGCCCCCGCGTCCACTGCCTCACACTATATTGTAAAATACGTAATTATATTTAAGCTGTGTTTGTGATGTGGACTTGTGGACTGTGGTTAGGTTCAATCAATGAATAATTTTAGGTGAAAAAGGAAATTACCTAATAATATATTAAAAGATAATTACCGTAATTTTTTTACATCACCAATCGTGAGTCATATCGGAACGTCCGCAGTTACTCGCGGTCTCAATAACTGCACACACGCGCAACACGGCCCACTCGGAGTATACAATAATATAAAGATCGGACTAGTACCGACCATTTGTCTTATCTTCCCTGATCATCATCGTCATCATCGATCGATCGATCCACGAAATAGTTCGGCCATCGCGGAAATCCGTCTCCTGTTCGATCTTCGTCGGCGACACGAAGACGGCAGTCGCAGTAACCATCGCTCTGTCCTTGTGCGGAGCTTTTCCGTTCGTCGTGCGTCCGGCAGATATTATATCTATATACGTAATAGTGACACACACGTCTGATAATAATTGCATTATTATCATTATTATCGTTATAGTTATTAATTTACACGCGACGTCACCCACGTGGACTGGCCCTTATTCCTGGGTCCAATCATACGACTTTGTCAATATAATATCAGTTATAAGGTCAATTATTTTTCTCAACATAATCATCGCATTGTTTTTACAGTTACATTATTATTATTAATCGTAATCTTAACTCTTGAACTCTTGATATTATTATGTTCTCTATTAAGGAACAGTTTTCGCACAATCCGTCCAATTTTATAATGTTTATTTCCAAAGACTAAATTTGCGTAGGTACCTATAATTGTTTGAGGATAACGAGGTCTGCCCGTTTTGTTTGTATAATTAATTAAGCATAAATATTAAAGAGCAATAATATTGTTTCCGCGAGTCTCATTTACAATACAATATAGAAAGATTGTGAAATAATGACTATATAATAGATATAGTCAGTGTGTAGACATAAATATATATATAATATTAAACGGTAGTACAATATCGCCAGATTACGTTATTAAATATAATTGAATATGTTAAATAAAAACCTAATTAATAGCTGTATTATCATATTATCATATCCCATTTTTTATCCAATCACCTTTACCTATGTATTGTTATAAAAATGAAATAGGTACAGTGTACACACTACACGGTGGTTCAATAAAATGATGATTAGACATATTATTATTTTCAACATACTGATAGCTATAGGTACCTATACGTGATTAAATAAATTAAACGACTTAAAACTGTTATTTTGAGATAGTGAGTAATCAAAAAATATAACAGTTTACTTAAATTACTTTCAGAGTTATATAGGTTATTAGTTTAATATTAAAATTAAAACAAAATAAACATACTGAGAATATTTTATAGTACAATATATAACTGTGGAATGTCTAGTATAAGTAAAATCTTGAGAAATTTAAACTATACATTTAATATTGTTATCTATTATTTAGCAAATATACCATTTTAATGCAGTAAAACATAATATAATTTATCAAAAAATACACGAAGGTATACCTACATCTTTTAATCGCCAATTTATTTATAAAAAAATCCATTTTTTTATATAGAACCTATAATACATTTTAAAAAGTATTAAAATATTATAGCTGAAATAATACATAATTATTTTAATAATATTAAAAACTATTTATTTAGTGATTGATATTATCTAATATTTCTGATCATTAAAAATTGTACTATTATTTTCTCTTCGTGTTTATGATAGTGAATTCAAAAATTATTTATTTATATTTAATTTAAAAAAAAATCTAAATACGAAACGTTTATGTAGTGCATACTGCATAATTACGTAGATATTATCTTTTATTATACCCAAATAAGAAAAACATATATAACTTTAAAATAATTTGCCCCACTCAAAGTGTATATACTATATAGTATATACATTACACAATATTATAATAGGTAATAAAAACTAAAAAGTATAGATTAAAATGAAAAAGAAATAGAGACTGTATAGTGCATACATATATGTAATATGTGGGAAACTGTTCTCTGTGAAAACAATTGTTATAGTAGAAATTATTAAGACGAGTGTTGGTGAATAATCGCATTTGAAAAATCATTCGTTGTACAGTCTACAACAGAAAGGGACCCATACAAATAAGTACCTGTACCTCTTCTGTGCGAGTGCTAAGTGGTTATTTCTTAATAGTTACTTGAACATTGATGATAACTGATAAAAATGTAACATCGGATTAAAACGTCTAGTCTTAATTTACACGAGTTAAAAAATGTAAACATATACACAACAATAGTATTAATTAGCAGTAATACTACAGTATTACTTCAAAATACTAACATTTTAATTACACATGAGTAACGTTATTATTGCGTATTTTGATACTTTAATAAAAGTCACGAGCAGCCAACACCGAAAACACACTGTATTACTTAAAATAGCAATAAAGAGTTTTTCTGAAAAAAATAATAGCCGTACCGCAGACGTATAATATTTTATTTTTGTTTATTTAGTGCTACCTATTAAATGTTTTAAATGGTATACATTTGAACATCATTATTAACTACCAAAATGTTTGTATAATATACAATGGAAATATTTTCATTGTAGTAAATTTGTCTGATTGAATTTGATTGACACTGATATTGTGCAGCGCGCAACCATCCGGAATGGTGACTTCAGGTCTCTAGGTTAAAAAAAAATACATAAAACTAATACTATAATAATAATATTATAATCCTATTATTGCTTCCCTCGAAATCTAATACAATTGTATAATGTATATGGCGACCGACGGCGTAGATGTAGTTGTACGTGTTAGGCGAGTAAATTGGTAATTCCTTTGATAATATTATGTTCTGCTGCCGTAATACACACCGTCTGCACAATTTTCCAGGTTTAGACTGTATTTTATATTATATAAAGTTAATAAACAAATGTAGGTAATACCGTCATTGGAGATTCTATTATTTTGTCATAATATACGGATGGCTTACACCATTACATAAGACTCATTATTTTTTTATTTTTAACATTTATCAGAATTTATTTTCCTAGTTCGAATTACCTGACATTTGAGGTTCTAATAATTGCTGAATAACTAATATTATGTGAACTAAAATGTCCACAATCGATTTTAAGATCCATATACGACACATAAGAATAAAGGTAGGTTTTTAAAATAGTCCACTTTATAGGCTATAGATATAATATAGAATTCAATATCCATCGATCAGCGCTTTTATTGTAGATAGTGTACCATGTACCGTTTAGAAAAGGTGCATTAATTGAAAAACAGATATTCTATTATTATATCAAACAGCAAGTTGTCGGGATCAATGTTGTTCGTTATAATCGGATCAATTATAAATAATTTTTACTGTATGCGTGGATACTGTTGACATATTCCTGAGTCTACAAAATATTATATACACCAAGCACGCTAAGTCACATTTTAGATTTACCTATAACTGAATTTTCCTTTGTTAATGCGAATTTTTTCGAATTCGAGTTTCTGAAATTTTTAGTATATTTAAAGACCATATGAAACAAATTTGTTTTTAAAATAATCACCCTTTTTGATTGTAAATTGTTAAGTAGATGATTTTTTGGAAAATGTTGATATACCTATCTAAATCAAAATTCAAAACACTATATTTTTCAAGTTATTAAACTTTATATACCTACTACTAAAATAATACTGTAGTCGACGATAACAGGTTTTGAAAGTATGGACGGTATAATTATTTGAAAATTAAGATAATTCATTTTAAATATTAATTTATTAAGGTTTTATAATTTGTTACATTTTCTGGATAGTATAATAAGTATATTAGTCTTTTTAACAGTACCTAAATAGCATAATATTATGCTACATCTATTTTAAGTTTTATGCGAAGCCGTTATTAAAGACTATCATCCTCCATTCATATTATAATAATATGTCGATAACTCGGTATGGATACATCGTCGACATTTTCGAAAAAATCATTGGATAAATAATTTACAGTAAAAATTTGCAAAAAAAAATAATAAATACTTGTTTATCTCCACAGGACACTCCTTGCCTTAAACGGTAAAAATTCTAAGTGCCTGTTAGAAATTAATATAGTCCTTGAGTATACTTAAATATGTCAAAAATCGGAATGTGGATAAACGCATCATTAAAAGATAAAAGGCTGATACTTCGTGGATCACCTTATATATATTATTATAAAATGTTATGCTGCTGTTAGCTTTCCGATCAATTAAGTTAAGCCACGCGTATAATATAAGTGCATGCAATATTTTTGTTTATACAGCACTTATAATATTATGACATCGAGTTTTCGATAACCCGTCAAACGACGAATGTAGTTTCAATGAAACCATGTTGTCCGTGGAAAATTCGTATTATATTCTTCGAAAATCCCACGACTCGTCATTACTCATTTTAGGTGTTACGTAATAATTGTGATAAGAAAAATAGATTTTTCCATTATTGTTCTTACCGTATAAAGTATAAACGGTGATAATTATGATCGTATGTATATTTTTAATTTTTTTTTTTTCAACTCTCATAATATTATAATAAATGTGTTGAGCCACTAAATTTTTTTTCGAATAACAAAAAAAGAAATTTGAAACCATTTGTTTACGCGGGAGACTATATTACTATATACATTGCATTCGTTGATTAAAAGCTAGAGGAAATGTTTTTAAACTTTTTTTAACTTATTATATGCCCTAACGCTCCTAAAACGATATTATGTCTGCAGCTGTATTTTAATTTTTAATATTCAATAAGATTTTTCCGACGTTATAATATATTTTATATGCACACTATTAAATTATAGTTAAGTAACTATTATAACTAGGTAAAAAGGTAATGCGACGATACCCACAAAGCCGCATTTACGATTATAATACTTCATTATAGTATATTATATATTTATGAAATACAATGTCTCAATACATTTAAAATACCGAAAGTATTGTCTGTCTATAATACACATATTGTGATCAAAAAATTACAGCTGTACAATTTTGCAGAGTTATCAATTGAAAATTGGAAAACGATGATAAATCTTAGCATTCAAAAAATTATTCCAATACAAAATGTTTTAATTATTATATACGTTTCTAGACATTTTATGCGTTGGTCATGAACACAATGCCAATTGTTGAGTGATGATTTCAAAATTTATCAAATATATAATTTAGTTGTAGCATATCTATTAAATATTTAATTGTTGAGACGATGTGACTAACCTTGCAGTGAAACGTAAAAACTTATATAAAATTTCAAAAGTGCAAAAAATATATCAAAATTATATTTTAAAAGTTCATAAAACTATTGTTATGTAAGTGTTTTAAGAATGTTATATACTTACAATTATATTATCATATAGCAATCCTAGTGTTGTTACTTAATTAATAATTGAAAAATATAATAAAATAGTACCTAGTACATATTATTATTATCATAGTTAACTTGTAATATATTTTTGAACTTCAATTATTGTGAAAAATTATGTGAATTTCAATTCATAATAATAATATACAGTACAAAAATTGTCAACATTATTCAAAAACAATTTCATATATTTACAAAATATCACACACTTAGTAATCGATTTTAATTACAAGTTACTATAATATCATCGTTTTCTAAATTTAAAGCAAAATATATTATATTATACAAACGTGAAAATTCACTCAAAGATCAAATAGGTATTATCTACTTGATTGTTATCCGTTTTATTGTTAGGCAGTTTAACATTTTGAAAATTAATTTATTTATGATTTTTAGCATAGTGGTATGTACCTATCTCGGTATGGGTTTAATTTAATTTAAATTTTAGTCGTACTGTCAATAAATCCAGCTTTAAGCCTTTTTTCCAACCAATAACGAATAATTCGATTTTGAAATGTGTCAGATTTGATAAATCCGATCTTGCATTAATTTTGAAACTAAAACGATATTTCTTTCTTTCTTTTTTTTTTTTGTTTAATCGAATTTTCAAAGAACATATTTTAAATCGATACACAAATTAAAGCCAAGAAGCCAAATTTAATTACCAATCAATATTAAAGGAAATAATTATAAAAAAAAAGATAAATAAATAGATTTCTTCATTTCTCGATGGTATGATTATAATATATTTTTACAACGTGAGTACAATATACACGAGTTTATAAATGTACTTCTCCGTTTTATCATTATTATTTCGTCGTAAATTTATAGTTTATTATATTGACATTGAATAAGACCAAAACATATAATACGATCAGTGGCCATATTGCCATAACGTCGGTCGTGTCGTTGTGTTGTGATTGCATCTGATAACTCGTTTATTGCTCGACATATATGAAAATGGTCCGAATAAATATGTCTTTCGGCGTTTTTGTATAAACTTGCCGATAAAGTTTCGAACGCAGAAAAGGTTCTCTTGGACTAAACGTCCATATCTGTTAACATAAATAATATACCATAAAATGTTCGATTGCAATCTATTGGGGGGAGTATATATTTTCGTATTATATTATCTAAAAACATATGAAAGGAGTTTTCGATGAAATCATATTGTTATATATTTGAAGAAAAAAATGTCCGAAGAGCGAAGTTAACCACAACCATAATACAAAATTATTTTTTTCTTATATTATATTATACAAAAAAAAAACGAACAATAAGATAGATTAACATGAAATTATAATGATAAGCGTGCATTTATGAATATTTCGTAATCCTTCCGAGCGTTCGTTTTCCAATATTACCACATAATAATATATCGGGTTTTCGGTGACTAATAATTACATTTTTGTTTTAGTCGCCTTACCGGTACCCGGAGATGGACAAAATGAAAGTGTGGCGGCTGCCACCGAGCTTCAGACCACCACCGTTCTACCTGTAGATACTACGACCGAGAGTGTGTCCCCGACCGCCACTGTACCTACAGACACCACGACCGAAATTGTGAACGAGACCACTGCCGAACCATTAGAGACTACGACCAATGATGTGGTCCCGACCACCACCGAGGATGTGGTCCCGACCACCACCGAGGAAGTGGTCCCGACCACCACCGAGGATGTGGTCCCGACCAACAACGATGATGTAGTCCCGACCTTAGAACTCGCCACCAGTGAAGCAACAACGGCTGTAAATAACACGTTGCCGGTAGAAGTTGTCAAGGACAAGTTGAGCGAACAGATCAGAAAAATTCTGAAACACTACCAGCACCCTGACCCCGTTGGCTTTCCAGGCGCCCCAATTCCCGATCCACTAAGTATACCCCCAATGAACAAAGATTTTGGCGTGGCGTTCATGACGTTCAAAAACATGACCGTACACGGACTATCCAAGTTCAAAGTGGAAAACGTCAACACGGACTTGAAAAACATGCGAGTAAGTGTTTTTTCGATAAAAAAAAAAAAAAAGAAAAAGAGTTTTGTCCATAATTAATATCGTGAATAACAATATTATTACATCAGAAAGGTTAAACACTATAACTAGGGCTGGGATTTCGATGCACTTTGAATTGTTTTCCAAAGTTTACTGTATTTTAACAAATATGTTACGTAAGACCATAGATCAATTGCAAATCGAGACAAACTATATATATTTTCCACTAAGTATACATTTTCACTTTTTCCGAATATAAACACGCGTAGGTTCGTTTTACAACCTTACAATATTACATCAATAGTGTTTCTATTGCGAGCGTCTCGAATAAAAATTATGTCAACCGTAATAATATCGACGACCACGCAATAACCAAACTATTGTATATAATATAATGTAAGTATAGGTGAAACCAAATCGTAAATTGAGCTCGGAAACATTCATAATATCTCTGTATCGGACAACAGGGGTGTTTTCACCCATGTATGGGGGTGGGGGGCGAGTTATACCCCCATTTGGCTTACTTTTGTGTCATATAAAATGCAGTCGAATCCCCTTAATTGTGACTCTTCGAACGGTGAACTATTTGTCCCCATTGTCCGACTGTCCCGATTAACCGAATAGTTTTACATATAGTTTTACGATACGCATTCATTTTGGAGTGCAGCCATCAACGTCCCCATTAAACGGTTCTCCTCTTTATGTGCTTTCCCAATTAAGCAGATTTGACTGTATCTTATGATATATCAAATACATATTATATAATATATTACATAATTATTATACATAACATATTATTATAAATCCACCGCTATATATTTCGTGGTCTGAGAATAGAAAAAAATTAATATTCTCCCCCCTCTCATTCAAAAAAGTTGAGCACGCCACTGTCGGACAATATAACGTGTAGGTACCATCACAGTAATAATTAAGAGTATATACGTTTGGATTTATCGGATACTGGATAGGCTCAGCCCCGCGACATAATAATACTATGCATTTAAAATTTAAATAATGCATTCATTAAAATTATTTTGACAATATATGGAATTTTTAAGTAATTATATCCACTTTTTTTTACAGGTGATATTTTTATTGCATAAAACGCCGATTATAGTAATATAAATCGAAATTCGAAAGGGTATAATTTCGAGTTTTTTAATAATTAATATTATGTGCACGCATACTAAGGACTTCGCAGTCTACGCATACCTACCAATTAAGTTTTGAGGGCTATATACTTACGTTTCACAAGTTTTTTTTTTACGAAATCCATTACAGTGTATACCATTTTGAAAGTCGCAAAACACCGTTCAATTTCTAAAATCCATTTCATTGCCTACCTATATTAGTATATTACCTAACCTATAGTAGTTGCGTATCAACATAAATTATAGTCTATAATGTTATAATATTATAATCTATAGTATAGCCTCTATGTCCCTATATCCACCGACTATATCTAATATAGTAATATATAACAACAATACTACAATAGCTGGTATAGTTTATGCCATATTGTGCCTTTTTGAGTATGGTTCTTCGGCCATATTTTCATAAGAGTTATGATATTATTATAACATAAATTTTATTTCTCTTTATACATATTTCCCATAATACGTCATCGGTGTTTAATAATATATAATAGAGGTACAGTCCGCGATTACCATTGCAACGCTGCACTCAATCGAGTCATTATTGGCATTCCGATGCGGTGCTTCGATAAAGTAAATATTTTATCCGAGTAGGTACCTAAACCTTTTTATACATGAATAATGATACGTTTTGACGCGTGAGTTCGTTTGAAATATACCCTCAGCTATTTGATCGTTTCTTTGAAACCGTATACCGTCAGTATGTTTATTGGCTTCGAAATACAAAGTTATTGTCAACACAAATAGTTTATAATGGATTGATAATATAATATAATATTATGTTGATTATAATATTATATTATTATAATAATATGTCGATATATTATAGTTTGAACAATTTACAAATATTTCTATATTGTATAATAATCGCATACACTCGTATATTATTATTTTGTGTAGTGGTCAGGTCAGTGTATTACATTACATAATAGCTACGTATATTGTTGTAACGCTCGTTTTGTGCCACACATATTTTGGTAACAGTTAGAATTTATAAATGAAAATAATTTCAAAAAAACTGAATTTTTTGTATTACGGTTGGTTGGCAAACCTCAAGTGAGCAAAAATACTATTAGCTGTGTCAGATTGAGATTGCACTATATTGCAGTCAATATTATAATCATGAGTGTTGGTGGATATATCATATATAGTAACTTGCTGCTACCCCTCATGTATTCAAATGGATTTCATGGTTAGGCGACCTCACGTATATATTGGTTTTTATATTCAATATTTTTTTTCAAAGCCAACTCGTGTACATAAAAAACAATTGATAATATTCGTGGTTTCAAAATCTGTTTTAGCAGATGACATCAATAACATAGTTTTGTGCCATCGTAAGATTATTATTATTTAACAACAAACAATTAATCGAAATCGAATTCGAATTCGTAAGACACGTCTGTAGCAAGGTAGCGTACTTTTATAACCAGAAATCTAATTCTTTAGGATAGTACATGGTCAATAATATTATTTAGTCAATAACCTTCTAACGATATAGCTTGAAAAATGATGAACACATTTTTCATTTAACTTTTCAAACGTTTCTTACACCAAGGGTACAGTTAGGTGCGGTATATACGTCACGCAATGTTTTCTATGAGAAAACACCCCTGTCTATGAGTGGGGAGAGGATAAAAGTATACCTACCATGGAGTACTTCTGAAAGAGGAAGCATATTTATAAGGGTGGCGAAGACGGGAGGAGATCGCAAAGGGCTGTACAAATATATTATGTTTTAGGTAACCTGCGATTTCCAGCACTATACGTTCCGACCAGTTTTTAAGCAGACCTGACGAGCTCTAATGGTCTAACGGTACAAATTGTGTTCACAGGTGTACGTGCTTTTGAAAATCAAACGAATGTACGTGCTGGGCAACTACACGCTGAGGTCGTGGCTGAGCCGACCGGCGTCGGGCCCGTTCAACGTGACGCTCATCGATGTGGAAGCCGCCGCCGAAGCTGCGCTCGAACCGGATGCGGACGGCAACCTGCAGGCCACCGATACGGAGATGGACATGCAGTTCAAGGACTGCGAGCTGGACTTCAAGAACCTCGGGTTCGCCGCTTCCATGATGCAGGGCGTCATCAGCTCGATGGGATCGGTGCTGTTCGAGGGCATCAAGCCGTTCATCATCAACGAGGTGAACACCAACCTGCGAGCGGACGTCAACGCCCAGGTGAAGGCCATCACTAGCAAGCTGCCCAAGATGACAGTACCCGTCCCAGACTTGGCGGTGGCCGAGGGCCGGAAATACGTCCAGCGGATGGGCTATGACCCGTACCACGTCGCGGACCGGCACATCGACGAGGGACCACTCAACTTCACGATCACCGAGCTAACCGTGTCCGGGCTTTCCAGCTTCCACCGGGTGGGTGACATCGGGCTTCAGATCCGCGGCCCTGTGCTCCAGATGTCCGTGCACGTCATCACCGGCGCGGTCAACGGGTCGCTGCGGTGGAGCTATCGGCTGGGTCTGTCTAAGACGTTCAGCCGGACGGGCGTGTCCAACTTCACCGTAGACCACATCCAGGTCCGGGCGGTGGTCAACCAGACGCTGGACATCCGCAACAAGCCGGTGCTGGATAAGCTCGACATAGAGGTGGGCAAGATCGAGGTGCAGATGGACAGGAAGGAGCCGCTCGACTACGTCATCGAGATCGCAGTTAACTCGCTGCCGTCGCTGTTGCGGCACATCATCGTCGACGCGCTCGAGGAGCCCATCAAGGCGAAGGCGCAAACCATACTGGACGACGTCCAAGTCGAGAAAATGGTCGAGGATAGGCTGCCCGAACTCGACCGGATGGTCGGTGATTGATTGCCAACCCGCCCGCCGACTCCCATCCGCCGCATCACTCGTCACCCCTCCTTTTCTGCCCACCCTTCTGCGACTTGCAAGTTTTTTCTGAAAGTTGTGCAACGCTGCAAATATATTAACGATAAACGAAAATATAATATTTACAAACACCAACGTAGATACGACAAGTAAGTAGGTCATATGCCGATAACGTCTCTGTAGTTCTCCGCACCCAACTCTCTTTGAACGTCCTTCTCTCCACCAGGCCTACTCTGTCCGATAGAAAGTCTTCCACTCGGTTCCATTTCAAACCACTGTGGTTTCCTGGGTTTCGGTATCCTCTCTTTTCACAACATATTATATATGTCCTAAACCTTTATTCGACTGCCTCATTTGCCCGTCATTTCTCGCAGTCGTCTATCGTATAGAACCTATCTTCTCCGTCAGCTTCCCGTGCGCAGCTACCGCGTCAAATTCTCGGACACATATTATTTACCTTGAAACGTACAAGAAATGCAATTATTTTGCTATACCCATATGTAATTAAAACCAATTCTGGCAACCTCCACGCTCGTCTCATCGTGTGTAAATGTATCATATTATACTTACAGTTATCGCCGGGGTTTTTTTTTATTAAGTAGGTATTTTTATTTTAGTACCTATGGATACTTAATATGTATATGTTATATTATTTAATTAGCGTCTATAAATTTCAAATGTTCAAACCGATTTCAATAATTCGATTAACATGCATATAATATAATGTAATAATATATTATATTGTTTATGATGTTTAATTTTATGTTCACGTAATAATAATGTTTCAGATTATAATATTATATTATAATATTACCTACCTATTAATAGTTAAAACTATTATTGTAAATAACGATCTGTAATACTATAGCTATGTAGTTTGATTAAAATGCACAACAGATTGTTTGTTACAATATATCATGAACATAAAAATACGTAGTACATTATTCAGACGATTCGTCGTTGAGATTTTTCCACGCAGACTTCATTGTTACGAAACGCTCAAACGCGTATTATTATGTACCCAGATATACATTTCGATGTTTGTTTATTATCTATTACGATTGTAACATCCTGAAAATATAATATAATACATAATAATAATAATAATATGTGTAACTGTACGGACATTGTATTTGTGTGTAATTTTATCTCTGTTTCATCATTTGCAATAATTATAGAATATATAGGTCATATATATATATATTGCGTCTAGAGGGTTTTGTTATATGGATATATTAAGTATAATAACATAAGTTATAACGTATAACCTATTGTAACAGTTTTAAAACGTATTATAAAAATTGACCTTATACGGTTTAGGTAGGTAGGTATACATACCTACTGTTGTAGGTATAATCGTTCAACACATTGTTTCTGTGTTACAATATTATTTATTATTACACAGGGCATTTCCCATTTTATAGCCAAAATGCTATTTAAGTATCTGTTTTGGGTACCTATGTGGACCATCAACGCCAAAATAAAAATAAAAGGTATATTTACAGCTCTTTTGCGCCAAATTGCCCTATGCGTGTTTAGGTACTTTTTATATTAATTTAACCACTGGAAAAGTGGTGCAAAGCAGTAGGTAGTTTTTAAGTAAGACAACATTTGGACTCTTGGCGTAGTAGCTTAAATAATTTAGTGCTGAAAGTTGAAAATAAAGAAATGCTCATTAAGAACAAACCCAAGTATTACTAGACTACTAGAGGCAGTAAAAAGAGTTGGATTGAAAATAAACGTGGAAAAGACAGAGTACAATATAATATAATATAATATAATACAGGGATGGCGAACTTATGTCACGCGTGTCACGGAGTGACACTCACACATTATTTCAGTGACACGCCAATTTAAAATATAATTCATAATTTTTACATTTTTACTCCAAAAAAATTATTGATAATTTGAAATTATCTTTAACTTATTATTGGAATATATCATTCGACAGTCAACACATAGTTTCGGATGCCTAAAAAAAAAAAAAGGTCTGCAAAGTTTCTGACATGCGACTATGCGAGACAAATAAAATCAAACCAAACATTTTGACTTGACACGCAGTTATCAAAAGGTTCGCCATCCCTGATATAATACAATACAATATCTATGATAGCTCTGAGTTCATAGAGTGATTTTACCAGACGATGTCCACACTCATTACTCATTAGTGCATGGTATTAATTTTTACAGATCAGGTACAGCCTTAGCACCCGATTTAAGGGGGACATTAATAAGGGGCACTTGCCCTGGGCCCTTAAATTTTAAAACACAATTGATTTTTGAAAAGAAAAAAAAAAATTAATTACTAGTACATATAATATATATAAAAAATAATAATAATAATTTAACTAATACATTTTTTTTTCACTGTCCTTTTTAATTTTTAATACCGTTTGCCATCTCATTTGTTATTATAATAATAATACCTATACTATTATTTACGATAAATTTATAAAAAGTTATAATTTACGCAATATTTTTGTTTACCTCATATAATATAATTATCTAAATTTACTTTGTTTTAACTTTTAAATGATTTTAATAAAATAAAAAGTTTTTAGTAATGTAGGTATTATTTCTTTTTTGTCATTTAAAACGGCTGATTTTAAGTAATGTATCTGAACGAAAAGAATTTTGTACACATGCTTTAAGACTAATTTAACATAATATACCCTATACTGATTATATATTATAAAGCGTGGGCCTTCAAATATTATTTGCCCCCCCCTCCCCCCAAAAGCAACGCCGGGCACATTAACAAGTTATAAAAGTTAAAACGTTAAGTTAATTAACTCGTTACTTTTTTTCAAATTAACTTTTAACTTAATAAGTTACTTTTTTTAAGATTAACGTGTTAACTTCAAGTTTATTTTATTCAAAAGTTTCTAAATATTAAATTAATTTTCGTCTGAAGAATAATGTAAATTTTTTAATAATGTTTTTACTTTGATAGTTTTATGTATCATTTTAAGTATTTTCTTCAGTCATTTTCTTAAGCGTTAAGAAGAACTTCCTATATTATGTGTCAGGAGTTTTTTTATTTTTGCAAATTAGAAAATGTTAACTCTAAACTAAGTTAAGTTACTTTTTTTCAAAGTTAACTTTAAACTTAACGAGTTAACGAACAAAACATGAGTAACTTTTAACTTAACTTAACTAATAACTTAACTACTTATTTTAAAATAATAAAGTTATTAGATATAGAGTGACTCTTGGACAAAGTTTACTACCCGAAAAAGGGTCTATAGACAAAATAATAAATATCATTGTAAAGCCGATAAATCTGATCCTTTGATTCATTAAGAATCTAAAAATAAATAAGGAGATTTAAAAGTGGCCTTGTAAAAGACACCTATAATTAAGATTATTATAATGTACTAATTATAGGTATACCTATAAAGTAGGTTATTAACTTACTATATAATAATTAGATGGACTGAAACATAACTATATGTGCACATCTATGGTTTCATATTAGTTTAAATCTAGACCGTTTAAGTAACTATATAATCCAGTACCTATCTAATTACGATTTAAGTCGTTTATCCTCTTCAAAGTATCGTAATGTCAGGGGTTGTGGAGCCTCCCACCGCTATGTGAGAGATTCATAATTGTGGCACCCTCAAGATTTTAACTCTGGTTGTGCCACTGAACAAATTGGCCAACTCATAATTTAAAATTTACGATTTCTTATTCTTATTAGAATAGACTTAACGGATGGGCATACAATTGTGACAATTGAATTGTCCATGTACGAGTTTTATGACATTTCAAAATACGCCATTATTGGTATAGATATGTACACAAAACATACAATTACTGTGTTCCACGTACTAAATTATAATTTACCAAGTAGATAAACTTTTTAAAAATTAGTAAATTTGTTTATTTTATGTTTAAATTTTACTGAGTTAATAATTTTTTATTATTAAGAGACAGTTCTTGTATTTAGTGGTGTGCTCAGCTTTTTGGAAATCTCTTTCAGAGTGTGCTTTTTTTGCCTTTTACAGACCCTGATATAACATACATTTTTTATTGATGTGTTGGTGAAATCAATTTAAAAAAAGCCTAAGAGGGGAAGGTACTCCTTCATCTATTTTGTCTTAATACAAAATAAAATACCCTTATTATTTTCATCACCTTAAAAATATGATTTTAAAAAAAAAAAATTAAAAAAGACATCCCCTACACTGTGTGTTATTATTTTTTTTAAATAAGGTAGTTTCTTTGCCATACTCTCTTCTTCTTCTTCTTTTAGTTACGGCCCTTAAGACCATACTGAAAACACTAAATTTTGCCACCTATCCCTGTCCTCCGCTACTTCTCTCCACTTGCCATACTCTCTATATAATTAAATAATAAAATAAATATAATAATATAACATATTAGGTATATTGTAACATAATGTTTTTTAAAAATTGTTTACTCCCTCAGCATATCATTTCAGTGTTTTTCAGTTTTCCGGTACCACGGTTTTCGGTATTACGGTTTTTCGGTATTACGGTTTTCCGGTATTACGGTTTTCCGGTATTACGGTTTTTCGGTATTACGGTTTTCCGGTATTACGGTTTTTCGGTATATACCCGGTATTACGGTATACCGTTTCATACCGGTACCGAATCTAATACCGCGATACCGGTTTCAAATTTCAATACCGTCAACCCTAATATAGTTATTATATAGTTCAATGGGCGGCCCTAGGCAGTTTATTTGACTGCCTTGGCGTTTTGCGCATGCGCCATTCACAATATTGTAAGTGTTTACGCCGCACACCCGTATTCCACCTCCCATGTATTAACATAGGCAACGCCGGCAACTGCCTCGTCGAGTGTCGATGACAAACCTCTAGCGGTGGAGGCGCGCCGGTCGCAGGATTAAACTAAAACGGCAAGGTTATTATAGCCTATAAATTAAAACGTTACTGCGACGTGACTACGTGAGCCATTCTCCAGTTTCATTCAAGTTGTATACGAAAAAAAATGAATATAAAATATAAATTTAGGTAAATAGAATTATGAAATTATGAAAAACTAAAAAGTAAAAATTAACTAAAAAATTACGCCACAAAAAATATTGCGCCCTAGGCACTTGCCTTGGTGGTCTATGGGTAAATCCGCCCCTGCCTACGCACAATTGGGTGGGTGGGCGATTTTTTATTATACTTTGGTCTATGACTAATTAGTATAACATAATTAAAAACAAAACAATACTAAATATAAGTTTTGAAAAAAATCATTTTTGGAAGAAAACGTAGCATTTGTAAAGTTATTTATATTTAATAGACACTAGTAAGTTATACCTAATCAAAATAATACCTAGGTACAAACTACAGTATGTGTGGTCGTGTGGACTTTAATTCTTGCTATTTTATATTCGGATCGAATCAATACCTATTTTTGACAAATTCGATTTTGTTTTTTTTGGTAGAACTCAAAAACAATTGACCTTCGATCTTTTCAATTTCTCCCAAATGTTAATATTAATATTTTCTATACGTACCTACTTAATAACATTCAAACTTTTTAAGCTTTATACCCACAATACATCATCGATTTTTTTTAAACTTTTTCAATAATTCTCAATAAATAATATTTCACTCGATTAAATATCTTAAAATTGTGTTGGCAGATCCCTTATAAGTTGTTTAAAGTGTAATTAAAAAAATTTTAACTTAAATCCACCCAACAATTTTGTGGTTAGCTGAAGTTAAAATTTTAAAGGAATTCGTCAAAATCACGTAAATGTGCAAATTATTTTTCAGTTAAGATGCAGATGAAAGTAACATAACAAACTGCCACCTACACCTAAGTTTGAAAAAAAGTAACATTTTCCAAATTTTTTTCTTATCAACGTATAGTAATATAGTTCGCTATTTAAATAAATAATATAGCGCATTTTAAGGCGTCAAAATAAGCTTATTCCTTTTTAAAATCTAAGTAATATAAACATTGTTTAAAAAACAGTTCTCAATCCCCATCATAGTTAGAACAAATATTTTTGAACATTTTTTTTTGCAAAATTGTTACTCGCTGGTGTCACCACAAAATTCCCTAAAGGCAATATTTGTATTAGAAAAGCCATTAAATTGATTAATATTATAACTCAGTTGTATTCCGTAGCTTATTAATTATATAAATAACTATACATATTTTATGTAAGAAAATCAAAATATTAAAATTGAGGAGATATAATTTAACCAATGATAATATAATACTTTAACACCACAATAATATAATATATATACTTTATAGTGTAGATGTTTCATTGTTATATCACAAATCATTGGTGATTTCAAGTGACTATTTCTTACATTCATAACAATAGCTATGGTGGGAATAAATTAAAAATTAATAACTACAAACTACAAAACATTAAACAATGCAATACAATTTGTCATTATACTTTTTTTTAATAACATTTGACCATATTGCACATAAAATCAATCACAATTAAAAAATATTATGTTCTATAAGCTCGTAATAAATAGTGTCTAATGTTTTAAACATTGTTTACATAAAAAAAGCTCATTATCAAACTGTTTGTAATAAATATAACATTGTACTAAGTTTAAAAATATTAAACAAATGCAATATAAATTTCAAAAAATATAAATATATACTTTGTATATGTACTCAAAGTACCATTAACTGCTGTTGGGTAAAAATAAACATTTTTACCCAACTAATTATTGTCTTTTTTACAAATTCTATATCGATAAGTATTAAAAAAACTCGGAGCAGTCGAACAAACATAGATGAAAGAAATGTATGTTTGGACAAAAGTTAAAATAACAGAAAAAAACACTAATCCTAGAAATCAATTAAGTATTATTTCCGTCAAAGTACTGGAGTGTTTTTATAAGAATTAGGTAATAATGTAACTTAAAAAAAGATAATCATTATAAACATTGAATACAGACTTAAGTCAATTCTAATAACTTAATCTGACTTAACCGTTTGATAAAAGTTAATATAATATGCTAAGAACACTAGACAGATTCGGTTAAGCAGCTCGGTGAGCAAACATGGTGAGCAGTCACACTCACACACAAAAAAAATTCATACCAATAACAGATTCAAAATAATTTAACAAGTAAAACCAGACTAAAAATGTAATTGAAAGACTTAACAGATCTTCCAGGGTTCAAATACAAAAAAATTAAGACAAAGCTTTGTTGCACGATTTTTGTTTTAAAATATACATAATTCAACAAAAAAAATCACACAATGGATACTATATGCAATGAATTATATATAATAGTATTATATAAAAACATCATAATGTTATAATAATTGTTACAAGTATGAAGTAACACATCATTACATTAAGAAGAATTGACAATATTATCACGGATTATACATGAAACCGTACAACAAGTTTGTAGTATTTTAATAAGTATATATGTGCACACATATTAGAATAACAATTAATGTTATATTTATTAATTTTATCACCAATTAATGAACTTAATTTTAAATAATATTTAATTAAAATATTTCATAAAAATTGTAATTGTTTTGTTTGAAAAAAAATAATATCACAATAAAAAATATTTCTACTAAAACAATAATAACTTGTCTATTTAAAATAATTAAATTAAAAAGATAATAGTTACCTACAGAAAACAAATTTTGTACACAGCACCAGTACAAAAATTCAGATCACAAGGTAACGGGAAATATAATAAAAATAACTTACTCATATTTAAGTACAACAACAATAGTTTCAAGGGATAAAGAAGGAGATATACAATTTAAAAAATAAAATAAAATTTTACAGATTACAGATTTGAAACTGGTAAAAAATGATAGAGAACTGCAAATTCAAACACCCAGCGTGAACAATTTGTGTTTTTAATTTTCTTTTCTGTTGTATTGTAACATTAATTGTGTAACATGAACAAAAATTGTCTTTTACCAATGTGGTTTCATCAGTTGTAGAACTCTTCGATTAAATCTTTGTATTTTTCGTTCACAACGGGACGTTTAATTTTTAATGTAGGACCTGAAACAGTTAATCATTTACATTATTAGTTGCTCATTAAACAACACATTTAATAGTTATTTAGAAAAATAAAATAATATTTATGTGTGGCTCATTAAAATGAGAAAGAGAAAAAGATAATAAATTATTGATATTTCTGTTTGAGAACATAATAATTAAAATAATAAAATGTAATCAATTAAACATCTTTGAAATACATTCAAACAATTTAGAAGGCCATTTTAGTTAATTGAATGACTGTAAAGTTTTAGAATATATGATAAGAAATGTAGAGAAATATCTATAAAATAGTATTAATGCTGACGTAATAAATAAACATTAGATAAAAGTTAAATTCGGTTTTTTAATTGGCTTACCTAATTCACCAGTAGGCAAGGAGAAATCAACTGGCAGAAGCGAAAACTTTTGAATTTTCTGTGCATTAGATATAGCTTTCTTGTTGGCTGCATCAATGCCTTTTTGTATCGCATCAAAAACTTCTTTGGGTTTGTTTGCTACAACCTCCGATACTTTGGTAAACTTACAATTAAGCGACGTTAGCCATGAAATCACTTCAGGTGTTAAAGTGTCGAGTGGCTCAGCAGTTTCAGCATCTACTTCACACTGAAAACAAAAAAAAAATTAATTTAACAAAATTAATAAATAAATTTAAGGAAAATAAAACATATACCCATATAATATAATAAATAAATTGTATATAATATACCTTTAGAGATAACAGTATGGACAAGAATTTTCTCTTGTCACCTATTAAGAAAGCATTGCTAACAACTGGTAATGTGGCTTTAACATTGTTTTCGATTAATACAGGAGGTATGTTCTCTCCACCTGCTGTTATTAACAATTCCTTAAACACAAAACAACATAAATTAATTATGTAAGTAGGAGTTTTTTACTTAATTTAATTCTCCTTACCTTTATTCTTCCAGTAATAGTAACATATCCTTTATCGTCTATTTGGGCAATATCGCCAGAATGAAGCCATCCATCGGTGTCTAAGGTACTCTCTGTTTTTTCCATCAGATTCAAATAACCCATAAACACATGACGTCCATAAATACATAACTAAACATATTATGTTAAATTAATATTGCATTCAAAAAGCTATGAATGATATACATGTAATATGTATATTGAAGTAGAAAATAAAAATGTTGATATTTACCTCACCATTGCCGTCCTTGTCGGGTTTGTCAATTTTTGAAGTGACTCCTTCTAATGTCTTTCCAACACCAGCAACATTTTCATCAGTTGGATTACTCAATGTATGTGCACCTCCACACTCAGACATTCCAAATGCCTGTTAAACTCATATAAAATTAATTAAACGTCCAAACAATTTTTATGAGTATAATTATCATATTACTTCGCACAAAGGTATGTCCAAACTCATAAAATATTTTTTTAGTTCCACTGATATAGGAGCAGCAGCCGAAATAAAATATTTGCATCTATCAAAACCAATAGCACTTTTGATACGACCATAAATTAACCATCTGAAGAATTTATACGAGTATGTTTCTCTTTCAACTCTGTAATATAAATATCAAAATTATTATTAAATTGCATAAAAAAATAATTGATTTTTACATAAACAAATAAATAAATAAATGATACTGAAATAGATTTAATATTATATTTTTTTTACATTTTTATTGAACACCAATCTAAATTAATTAATATTGTTTCTATAAAATATACCAAGATAAGACCATAGCACCCTACTGGCCTACTCGATATTTTTCCTCTAGGAAAATCTATGAATCATAAATATTTTTGTTAATAAGTAACCATGATAGCAAAAACATTACAAAAAATTAATCAGAAACAAAAAATGTGTATCCAGCCCAAAAATATATTTACCTATATGTTAAAACTATGCTTTATTATAATAATGTCTAGCACTAAATGTACTAACCCTTTCATTGCATCTTCATAATGATTTAAGCCAACTTCTTTAGCCCAATCAGCAATGTACTTCTTCAATGAACCTGATTTTCGGCCAATACTCACTAATTTTTCATTAATTTTTTCCCAAACACGAGGGACACCCAAGAAAACTGTAGGTCTAGCAGCTTGAAGTGTGTTCACTAAAGAACCCTAAAATCACAAAAAAAATGTATCTATGAATTAAGTACACAATAAGTATTAAGACATTTTAAATCTCACAAACAAACCTTTAGAGCATCTTTTTCACCAAAAAATACTTGAGCCCCTATTGAGATTGCACTATATATATCAGTGATCTGTAATATTAAATTTTGTTAAAAATAAATCACAAACTATTGCAGATTTACATACTTGTGCTGCAACATGACTCAAAGGTAAATATGATACGAGAACTTCTTTGCCATCCGTCAAGGATAAGAAATTTGTTATCACATATGCATTGTATGTTAGATTATCATGACTAACCATGACTGCTTTTGAAGCGCCTTCAGTTCCAGACTATTTATAATATATATTTTATAAAATAATAATATAATAGAAATCAACAGGAATATTTTGATAAAAATGTTCAAATAAAATTTACCGTAAATACTAATGTACAACACTCATTGACTCCCATGGTTTTCAATATGGCATTTAATTTGTCATCAGATTCAGCTGATCCAATTCTCATTACATCTTCCCACTAGCAAAATACATAAAAAGGAAATTTATTATACAACAATTTTAAGAACGGTAACAACCTATGTTTAATAGATAAATATACCTAAGTGTACAATTAGTATGGATGCTGAAGTGTACTAACTAGGGACTTAATCACATTAAAATGACTCACACATTATGAATATATTATATTAGATATGTAAAAATAATGCTCTCAAATAAGGATTTATAAACAAAAAAATGTACTTATTTTTAAGCAACATTTTGGTTTATAACTTATTAGCCTATTCTGTATTGAAAAATACACACTAAGAGGAACACACTGTCAGAAATGACTATCAATTATAATTTATAATTATAGTTTATTTATAATTTTTAAAACTTGGTCAATCATAATAGGTATGTATAATAAACAAATATAAAAAACAAAAAATACACATACTACGAAAAGGTAATTATTTTTGAATAATATACAGTATTTATGATTTAGTGTTAAAAATGTTTAAATATGCAAAATTGAAAATATTAATTATTATCATGAAACATCCATCAAACTGTAATAAAATTATGCACCTCTAAATACTATTACTTATACATAGAGTACGGATTTTTATGCACTAAAAAGTATCAAAATATAATATATAATATATAGTCAAAAGAGTGAAAATATGAAACAAATATGCAAGAAAAAAATGTTTAATTGGGTAATATGATAAGAAAGTGCATAATTTTTATTTGATAATTATAATTATTAATTTATAAATTATTGATGTATCAAAATAATTTAAGACAAATTGAACAACTTGTAATAAGGTATCTACTTAATGGACTTATTTTAATTTTAATTACTATTTAGTATTAAGTGCTTATAAAATGTATTTATGAATTTTCTTACTTGACAAAAATTATTTTACAACCTTTTTTTTAAAAAAATATTTACTTTAAAATGTAATAAATTTTGAACTTTGTCAAATTATGCTCAAACATCTCATCCAAAAAAAAAGGTTACTTAAAGTTTCAAACTATTATGACTTGTAAAGAATAACTAATGAACAACATCCAAAAATGTGAAAATAAAAAAATGTACAATTACATTAAAATCCGCTATTTCCCTATATATAACATAACTAAACTAATAACTTACAGATAAAACACCCTCTTCAGTAGGTTTCCCTTCATATTGAATGATGGCTTTCAAATGGGGTAGACGACTTTTGATTGATAGTATTTTTTCCAATTGTTTACTATCTTCAACTACAGCAATATTTGCTTTACTTGTCTCTAAACAGTGGAGACAAGCATCAACAAGATTTGTTGTGTACATTCCAGCAGCAAAACCACTTTATTAACAATAAATAATCATTTAATACATTTTAAGATGTTAATAAATATAAACAAAATAAAATAAGACTTCAATAATTAAAATACATGTTAAACATACACAATAGAAATATTTATTTGTGATGAAAAGTGTACAGTAATTTACAAGTCAAAAAAATGTATCTTACCCAGCGTAAATGGCGCCTAAGTCTGAGTAAAACCATTCTGGTGAGTTAAACCCGATTATACAGACACCATGAAATCTTTCAAGGCCCAACTTTATAAAAGCTTTAGCAACAGTTCGTACATTTTGTTCATATTCTCTGTAAATACATTTTATATGTTTATTTAAACTGGATATATTTTTTAATTATAATTATAATAACAATCAAATTTTATATACACATACTTATAAGTAACTTTGACCCATTTATTGGCGGATTTATAATTTAACGCCGGTAGATCTCCATATTTTTCAGCACTTTTAGCCAAAAGTCCAGGTACAGATACAGGTGTATTATCTGCACCAGCTTCAATTCTTAAAGTAACTCGGCCATTTGCTTCACTCGTATACTTTTGTGAAGCAGGTAAAACTTGATCTGGTCCATCTAAATATGACAAATTGCATTATTATTATATACCCATAATATAATTATTCAATACAGAACAGTTAAGAGAGCATCTAATTTAGTTTCAATATTTATTATTATAAATAATTTTATATAATATTTAATTAATAAATTAAGCTCTAAAATAAGTTTATATTTAATATAAAGAAGAAACAAAAACTTACAGTTTTCTGCTGGTTTGGAGCTTTCAAAACTTTAATATAAAACATAGAAAAACAAAAGAAAAAATATATAATATTAATAATAATTTATAAATTAGCAATTTAAAGTCTAAATGATTATTTTTTAGAAATCATTTATAAAATACTAACCTCATTGTTGTGTTACTTTCAGCACTAGGTAAAAATGAATTCTATGAAACAAAAATCAAAATATTAATATAATGACAAGGAAAATATTTCTTAATAGGTACATTTAACTATATTTTGTGTTTTGATCTATCAATTATCTGTAAGTACTACAATTATACTAATTATATAATATTTGACAATAACTAACCTCTTTTATTTTGTATTGATTTCCACCATTTTGCATAACACTTGGAATAATATCACCGTCATCACTCATAGTGAATCAAATAAGTACTGAAAAAATAAAAATAGAGATCAATTATTATTAAAACAGAGTACAAATCATTAGGTATATTATCGGTTTGATCCAATTAGGGAAAAAAATAAATTCTAAATGTGATAACATAGGTATATCTGATGAACTACATTAATTATAATATTATATTATTAGATATTAAAATAATTATATTTCCATGATTTATGGTAGGATTGGTCATAAACCAAAGTTCATTTTTATTCTCTAAACATACCTATTTGGCCATATACCTATAACAAACCTTTTAATCTACTTTAAAATGAAATATACACATAGAAACTATTTGTTAAATTTATTTTGATTACAGAAATGTGAATGGGTACCTATTTCACAAATTATTTCGTGCAAAGGATAATAAAAAAAATTTGATTTTCTGCCATCAAAACTTCTTTCTCAGTAATTTTTTTTTTATTAATAATTTATCAAAATATCTATGATTTACTTCCATTCAATAGAAGCATATAGCAGACATTCTCAAACTTTTATTCCCGTATATCAGTGTTATAGGGAACAGTCTTACACTACTAATGACTATAAATAGAACTATACATCTATACAAATTCTTAATAAATTTATAACAATCATAATTTAAATTTTACAATATATAGTATTCGCACAAAATATAAAGTAATATTAGATCAGTGACAATCATCAGCAAAATGATTTATTTATTAATTTTCCATACAACTACAACAAGTCATAACGCACATAATTATGTAACTAGCAGCCTTCCACAAACCATCAATGACATACAATTGACATACCACAGTTTGAAAATTGCTATACAGAGTAAATTAGACTTTTGATAATTCTAATAACCCAAAAGTATTTTTTTAGAAAAAAAAATCATACCATTGTAAAACCAAGAATTTCTTCAGAATTAAAATTTTTTTTTTATCAATTATTGCTATATTTTAAATTTCAATAATAACTTACCAAACAGTGACCGAGACACGTGTGTTTATATCATAGGTAGTTATAATCTTTATAGTTTATTCTGTTGATAGTCTTATTTATTAAGTCATTGAACCTATGTAGCCGTGTAGGTACAATGTACCTACCTATTTTAAAGTGTTATATTTTTTATCATACGAGTTAAAATTTATTTATATTGGTCAATTTTGTTGAACGTTTTATATATATCTAAGAAGTATATGATACCTAAATATTCCAAATTTTGTTATGATTATTCAATTATAATATCTGTAAAAATTAACGATAGATTTTCTTCTGTACACATAATAGGCCAGGCTTGAAAAAATTGTAAATAATCTGACCTTACAATTTTTAAGTGCCTTTACTATTTTCATGTCTTCTTTAAAATAGGAAGGTAGGTATTCAAAATTGACCTTCAGTTTAGACATATTATACTAATATTTGGCATTGCTTATAAATTACAATGTTCAAAATTACAGTGTAAATTATAAATATATTATATTATATATATATATTCCTATTGGAATATAATATCAATATTTTAGAATTTTTTTTATTATATTTACCTATCTGTAGAAATTAAAAATATGTGATTTTGATTAAAATATAATAAGTATTTTTAATTTATCATAAATAAGTACAGTTACAGAAAACATTATAGGCATTAAAAAAAAATTAATAAAAGTAGGTACTTACCTACAATATTAATAATTATTCCAACACCGCAGATTGGTCAAAGATTTATTATGATTTTTTTACCTATAACAAGCCAAATAATTGAATAGTATATTTAGTATTTACCTACTTAATAAATTAAGATAACATAAAATGAATTTCTAGTTGAGAGATCAACAGTAATTAATTGATTTAATATTTTAATCAATGCAGAAAGAAGTACATACATATGAAATTTCTGAAAAATATTACCTAATTAGACAGTATAAAGATAAATTGATTATTCACCAACAACAAAAATGTATAGTAGCCAATAGGTTTGTTGTAATTTTGAGTAATAGCGAACTATTAGATTAGTAAGAATTTATAATTGACCTCTTCAATAATTTTTAATCAATTTTTAATAAAAAATTGATGTTTATTATAAGACAATAATTATAAAATCATTTTTTACAAAAATTCTAGGTAATTGTAATAAATCACTTAATTATATTACACTAACTACCTTTTTCTTAAATGTGAAAACTACAACATGTGCTTACACACTGGCTTGAATTATATTCATACACCAACAATATTATTATTAGGTAATAACAATTAAAACCTTGAACAAATTGGTCAGTACCTACATTGATACATTGAATTATATAATTAATAATTATTTTACTTATTTTAATTTATAAAACAAAGTATTACGAAAACTAGACACTTCATATAATTAGGTACAACCAGTTATAATAATTTTTATTTATTCATTAAATACTTACATTATAAAACAATTAAAATATTCTGACAGGTAGGGACAATTGAAAATAAAACATAGATAAGTTGTTTTAAATGTCATCTAGATTTGATTTCTTAATCATTTAAAATGCAACAATAAACATTATAGCATTCTCATCTGATTTGTTTAATTATGTCTATGTATTCAATAAAAAATGTATAAGAATTACAAACAAATAATTTTTTTTGCATACATTTTCTAAGAAAAAAATAACATAATATAAGTATAGGTAGTATCAGGTCTAAGAAGAAACTAGAAAACAAGGATGTGGGCTACTTAAATATTTATTGAAACAGGTTTAGTTTAAAATCAAGTTTATAGTTCATCTGCTATTCAAGATGACCTCAAAAATATATACCTATCTAAAATCAACTAACCTTACTAACAATATAGTGCCAACTTACTACATATATCAATAGATATATCACTACATTCTGATAACTATTTTCTCGAAGGGTACTCTATATAGTGTATCAAGCTATTTTAAACATAATCGCTTTATTACCTATATATATTATATTATAATTACCTACCTATGTCATATTTGTTATTTGTAAACAGGTACCTATTTAAAAACCTTAAATAGGTAGGTACCTAAAATATAAGACAGATAAATTATTACATTTATTTGACACAAGTCAAGTTCAGTAAGATCTATACAAATTTAATTACAAAAATTCAAGGGACCAAGAAACATTTGTAGGAAACATATGTTTCTGACATTGTCGTCGACAAATATTTATGTTACTACTTATTACAGGAAATCAAAAACATTGTCGATGACAATGTTGGAAACACGTGTTTCCGACAAATTTTTCTTTGGTCTGGTCGGTGCTTAATATAAAAAGTATTTCTATAACACCCAATGTTTTGTCTTATTTTAAACATACTCCACTTAACCCATTAGCGTCCGAATTTATTTATTTACAATTTTAACCAACATTTTGTTGAAAACATAATATGTTATATCTTAAAAATTATTGTAAAAAATCTATGTTGCCATATGGCAACGCACGGCGTTAATGGGTTAATCTGTTAAAGGTACCTACTAGTAGGTACTATACCTACTTATTAATTAATATATATAATGCATAGTCATAAAAGAAATTATGAATACCTAAGAACAAAATATAATTTAATTTTAAGTTTTAAAGATTTTTTTCAAATACTTTTATAGTTCCAAATTTCTAACTATTTTTTATAAAAATTAGTTTGTAATATGTAAATAAACTATACAGTATATATGATTAAATTTATTCTTTCAAATTAACTTATACTAATAATATTGAATCATAAATTTAATATCACTTGCACTTAGTGTAAAAATTTCTCATACATTATGCCATTAAATATTGATAACAAAAAATAATAAAATTAGGAGGTAAATGAAAAAAAAAACATTTTATTTTAAAATAAATGTTATATAACATAATAAACTCTTAGTATAAAGACTTCTAAAAATATATAAGTAAAAATCTAGGTATGAATAAATGGATATAAGCAAGGAACCCGTAATGAAAGACTAACCTTCTGTGGTCCAATACCTATTAAAAAATATCCTCTTAAAATTTTTTGAAAAAATTGAAAAGAATCAAATATTTATAATTTAATACCTACCTATTCCATGCCAAGTATATACATAGAAAATTAAAATATATACATACAAATATAATATATACATATATAAATGCCATTCCAAGCCTAGCTGTATAGGCCACAGACTCAAAGCTGCTGATATTAAATTCATGTACTTTTCAATTAATTAATTTAGGTACTATATGTTTTTACAAATCATTTAAATTTGGATATATTAAGTTTTATTTGAACTGTTATAAGAAGATAAGAGATAAATATATATTATATACAATTTATTCTCAAGATACAGCAATGTTGAAGAAAATAAAGTGAAGAAGAACTAGGTAAATCATAAGGCAATTCATTGATAAAACAAACCTTATAAATCATGTGGACACATCTATCATGGGTCTATACTGCGGCCCACAAGAGAGTATCCCGTTGCCCGACGAAAACTTGTATAAAATTATTTTTTTTTAGTAAAAAAGAAAGTGCTATTTATAAGTATAGATAATAAACTACCTAATTAGGTAATTTATTTATTTATTTATATATATTTTACGCCAATCGGCAGTTAACAATAATACATATTATGTAGGTAATAACAATTAAATAGAAAAACAAAATTACAGGAATAAAGTATAAGAACTATATAACAAAAACTAGAGCGTACAAATAATAGAATAACAGAAGCAGCCTGAGAACGCAGTCAAAACAACTAGGGCACATTTAGATTAGTAACTCTGAGTATTCTGTGAAGTGGATGTAGATAATATTATAATGATTTACAGGGGGATTTACTTAATAATAATCATAAACCAAGCAAGACAATTTGATATTTGACAATATTTTAAAATAAACACACTCACTGATCAGTGATCAAGGATTTGTCTAGCTACAAATGAATATCAAAAAAATAAAAAAAAGCATATGAGTAAATAATTTGATTAGAAGATAATTAATTTGCATAGTATTATGAGTTATGACTCATAAAATACACAAGGTCTTGAGTATTAACTAATTGTCTACACACGCACAGTAATCCATTCATAGTTTTAATAGCTTGTATGATTAAACAAGAATTTCAACATAAAGAGGGATTAAACTAACAAAAAATAGTCACTATTTTCAAAAATAATTGTTTTAAATAGGTACTCCTAAAATATTACTAAGATACCTAAGTAATTAAAAATGAACACCTAAGGATATTAAAATTTAAACTGTATTTATTATAGGTAGGTACCTAGGTAATTTGATTTTGTAATTACTAATAACTAACCAGTACCTAATTACATATTTAACAACATACTAGGTAGATATGTACCTACATAACCCAGTACCTCATTAATGTAAAATATATAGTAGGTACTGGACTATATCTTATTAGAAATATAATTTTAAAACACAGCGGTATCTTAAAATGATAAAGAGATGTCATATAAATAATTTTATGAGTAGGCAGGTTAGGTATTAGATATTAGGTATTAGGTACCTACCTAATAAACTGGAATCTGGCAATAAGTTCTGAATTATATTACCTATTTAAAATTAAGTGAAACACTTTTGCCAATAAAATAAATATTGAAAAAACATATTATCACGTTTTGCATACTTATACTACCTATGCCTCCTTTAATTTACTTTAAGTTAATATATTATTATAATTGAATTATGCTAAAATAAATAAATACCAAATTTTTGATTCTAGGCGAGTTAATATTATATAGGTACCTAGTCATTAAATAAGAAAGTATGTACATTCTACAAGCTAATTACAAAAGTTATATTGGAACAATTTGTAGCACATAGTACATATTAATTAATATTTTAAGGTACGTATTTTTCAACTCTATTTCATTTTTATAAGAAGAAATTAAACATTGTATAAAATTTACTTAAAATAATTAGGTACTTATCAGCTTTAAAATGTAAACAACACAGTTCATATAGTACCTTGTATTTAAATTTATAAGCCTAGCATGCAAGTACCTAAATCAGAGGCGGATCGAGATCCTTATCCAAACCGCAGAGGAGAAATAAATGGACCGACAAAAATATTTTACTTTAGTGCTTATTTTTTTTCCATTATTTTTTTATGTATACCCCGAATAACTTACTAAACAAAAAAGATTTACTAAAACTGAACATATTTTTTCAAAACATTCGGACCCCTTTGAAACTAATTACAACCCCAGACTTAAATCAATAATGAATAAATATTGCTATGTTCAAACGTGTAGACTATTCTTTTAATTTATTTTTTAATGAACTACCAATGTATAAGTGCATCTAGGAACATAGGTACCTATATGAATGACCATAAAATGTCACGAATTGTCTTCAAATTACCCAACAATAATTAATAATAAAAGCCGTAATTTTTACTTACCGATTCGCGTTTTTAAGATAAATAGGTCCTAAACTTAATTAAATACTTGTTTTATAATGCACCTAAATAATAGGTTAGTAAAACCAACATTCAAGGACATCTATTTAAAGTTATAGGTAGGAAGTGCAAGTGTATACATATTTTGTTAGTAGGTTTATCTTAATATCAAATTATATTTACTAAAACATAGTTGTAAATAGGTAATCTGTTAAAAAAAATTCAATCAGGTATTAAACATAATTGTAGATAGACACATATAAAAATATACATGTAGGTAGCGGGTAACTACCTCAAGGCGATAAACACCAGTTTGTCATCGGTCAATCAACAAAATGTACTTTCCTATGATGTACCAACTTTTTGTCGATCAATTGATGTGTCGAAACAGTGTAATACCGGCCTAAGGTAGGTACCCAGTTTTTACTTAATTCCAATAGGTACAAGTATATTTTTTTACGTGTCCATCTTCTCGCCTATCTAAAATTATAGAAAATAACCGTTTGATTGTTTAACCTGTTTTATATTGGCTTATTACAATATTCAAATTTGGTAATAGGTATTATTCAATACACATAGGATGATGAGTATAGGTTCCCAACAAAATTAATAAGATATGACACTTTTAATGGCGTAATAGTGTAGCTAATATTCATTAAGCAGATAAAATATAATATAGGTATCGAGATAGGTACACATACCTAATACGTTGCGGGCTGGTTGGCTAGAGGTTGCTTATCTTGTGTCAATAATGACTATTTAAAATATATAGGGCTTCTTGAGTTAATGAAGAGCACACTCAAGGGTATGTAAAAATATAACGAAAAGAAACGGTCTATAATTACCAGGAAAAAACCCTAGAGCCTAATGTTTTTGGACTCGAGAGCATCGCCTAAAGCTGAGGCACACTCGAATAATCGAACTCTGGAAACAAATTTGATACGGTGGTAAGACAAATAAATACAAAAAAAAACCTTTTAATACGGTTGGATAGGTAGTAAGTTTTTAATGTTTCCAAAACAAGCAAACGTTTACTTACTAAGGACTCAATGAGATAGAGAAGAATAACATATTTTGTGTTATACCCACTCTATTTTATGGAAATAATTATGCTAATTAAATGCAACGCAAATATGCAAATATAATGTCGAAGTTCGCACGGTCGTCTGTAGACAAACGACAATAAGGTGTGAGAAAAAAAACGATCTCATTCAATTCAAATTTATCAGTTGGTCGCGCGAGACGTCCTGACCTCTGTGTCGGACGCGTATTATCATAAATCACACGCACACACAAACACGGAATAGGTACACAATCTTGGGCAGGAATAATGATATTATTATTGATGTCACACGAAACACCGCCTAACGTTTCGTGTATTTTACTGAAATTAATCGCACCAACTGCGATTGAAGGAGGATAGTCAGTGCGTATCGTATTATTAATATTCTACAAAGGTGTGGGCCCGGTCGTAAGTTAGAGGCCTGCCGGACCGTCCTCTTTCGTGCAAAGTAAAATGCCAAATTATTTACCTCTTCGCCGGACGTCGAATATGATGTTACGGAAAAGGACGATCTCGTCGGCCACTACGCGTCTTCTTCGGGAGCCGACCGACGGAGTGTTACGACTAAGTCTGCGACGACAATACTGACGTTACACGACGTCTCTCGTTTGGATCGCACGGGGCGGCGGTGGCGGCGGCACTCGAACGCGAAAACTGCGACTAGCGAGTGACGGCCGACGAACGGCGGTGGATCGTGTGCGACCGGCTACGAAATCCAAACGACTCGTCTGTGACTTCCTCCTCCTCCTCCTACAACAACGTCGACGACGACTTTATAATATAGATTGGTAAGTAAGTACTAGAGCCGGCTGTATATATTGTAGTGGTACACTTATCGGCGTTGAAGACGACGGCGATAAGCAAATTTTACGACTGTTAAAATATAGCCCAACGCAGTCGTGATTTAAACGACGAAACGATTTATAATAATAATAAACGAAAAAGCCGATAACGCGGGCGAGAGACGTTCCGAGTGGGGCCACGTCGGAGGACGACGACGGCGGATGAGTGTTGGAAATTATTTATAAATATAATTGCACATAGGTACACATTATCTATACACCCATACAATATTGTATTATTATTATTATTACTATTATTACCGCAACGGCGACTGATGATCGACACGGTGTTTGTGTGTAATAATAACAATAATTACGACCGTAATTTATTGAGCAGCGCGAATGATAATTGTTGTCGTTGTTATAGGTACAGTATAGTGCTAGTTGCGATTTTTTCAGTAATTCGCAGCACTCGCGCTGGTGAGTAAATAATAATATGTATTATTTTTTTCACGGCGACAACCACAACAACTGTGACACGCACGTACACACTACACTGGCGTACTCCGGTACTCGTGGTATCGGTCGCGGAAACGGTTACGGGATTGGAAATCGGCGTTGGTGCAAAAGGTGATCGCTCCCGGTCGGATCGCGGTGGCGTGACGTCACCTATGCGGCCCGTGATCCGTACGGCCGAGTACGCGTGCCTGCCGCCGTCGCCGCATCGTCATGGAACAACCGCGGCCGCGGCCACACCTACGCCTCGAACACCCAGCGCTTGAACGAAACGGCCGTACGCGCACGTGACGACGTGGTCGACGGTCGACCCGGCGGCGCCGGACCGATGACGTATGGCTGGGTGGGTTTTTGTGATCGCGCCACTCCGGCAGTGGCCAATGGGAAACGGGCACACCAACCGGGCCACGACGCTAAAATAGTAAATTATGCCGTATGCGTACCGAAGTCCGAAATACGAATTCCAAGAGCGACTACGGAACGACCTCATCCTTCTCTTTTCTTTTTTTTTTTCGCCCCAGTTCTTTGGATTTTTTAGAAAATAATTCGTTCACAAACGAATTTTAAGTGCCGACAACTACTACAGCGTATAAATATTAATTTGACAGGTATTATTGAACAGTGGAAACAAACCATCGCGACCAGTTTCTCCGCCATGACCAGTTAAGTCATAATAGTAATAATAATTTGCTGCTGACTGGATTTTTGGCGAGCGACCGTGATAATTTTTCGTTTCAAGGTTGTCGTTGTTGTTGTTATCGTCATCATCATCATCATCACCAGTCACCACTTTCATTATCATGGTCATCATAATATTCGGTTGTCGTGTACACTGTACAGTTGTACAACGTACCAGTTTTCGCTTCAGGTCTTCGGGAACTAATTAGTAGTTAGTACGACCAACACATGTCACACGATATACGACTTGACCATCACGCATACAATATTGCGTAACAACAATAAAAATTCAATAAATGTAATTATGGTCAATACCTTACTTAAATACAATTTGTTCGAACAAGGTTCGATTTTTATTCAGAAATAACTTAGGTAATAATATTAAAAATAATATATTGCGAAAATAAATTAATAATTTTTAGTACAATAGGTTACAACGTAGGTACTATATTAATGGGAAAAATTGAAACAATACTTATAATAATTACTTTAATTAGGTACCTACGTAAATACTTACTAAGTACTAATTAAATATACAAAAATGTTAATTGTTGAATTAAAAAAATAGTAAATACATGACAAATATTGAAAATAATAGTATACATTTCAGAGTTGACGTACAGTACCTATAACAAAAATATAATTCAAAAAGTGGTTAAAATACTGAAGATCACATGAGCAATTATTTATCCAAAACAAATTGGGTAACTGAACAACATAACAATCATTTTAATTTAGGTTTTTTTATATTTTTCTTATCGGGGGATGTTGACATATCTCTAGATTTTTTAGTATTGGAACTCTTGCCAGCTTTGGTACTCTTATAAGCCAATGACATTTTTGCAATATTATTTTTGTATACATCTTCGTGCACTACCACTCGTTTTGGATAATGCACTCCAACTACACAACCAGCTCTTTCTTGAATGGACTTCGGTGCCGACCATGGTTCATATATATACTGATCTGGATATTTGGCCAATTCTGGGATATATTTTCTGATGTAATCACCACTTTTATCAGTCTTCTTACCAAATGCAACTGGACTGTAGACTCTAAAAAATTGATGGAAAAAAGCTGACGCTGACAACCACATCCAATTCCCAGCGTTCATTGACCAATCAGCATCAAGCAATAATTCTTCAAATACAGCTAAACCCTTTTCCCAAGATATCCATAGGTCTCCTCGGGTTAAAAAACATGCAACAGCATGTCTGGCTAAATGGTGTATCCAACCTTCATCTCTCAGCTGTCTCATGATGGCATCAATGAATGGATATCCTGTCTTACCATTTGTCCAGGCTTCTAGCGCATCAGGGTTGTTGTCCCATGGTACCTGACAGCAAATTGAATTGCCAACCATTTTATCAAAATTGGGAGTTGAAGCACCAACAGTATAATAAAACTCTCTCCAATACAACTGACCAATCAGAGATACAGGAGGTTTAGAATGAGGGCTATTACCGATAACTTCTTTTAATCTGTAATAAAAATGACTAGCCGATAAACACCCAAATTTCATGTACGGACTTAGTACAGTAGTGCTGGGCTTTAGGCTATTCGGTGATGTATTTGGTTTTTCAAATTTACATACCCATGTCTTGTTTTTCATATATTCTTCCAAACGCCTGAGAGCTTCTTTTTCTCCACCAGGATACAAACACGGTTTAAGTTCTGCAGGGTTGAAACCCTTTAATGTTAACAATTCGTCCAGAGTCGGCACATCAAACTCTGGGTTGTTTAAGTCATCATCAAGTAGACACTCAGAAGGCAACATATCTGGTGCAGGTATTGGTCGACGAGGAGTTGGCATCGAGCCGACAACAGATACAAATTTCTGATAAGTCATTGGAACGCTGCCTCCATTTGCCCTGAGTACAAGTTCAGTGTTATAAATAGTGTGAGAGACCTTTTGTTCTACTTTAACACCATGTTTTCTGGCCAGTTGTTCCACTTGATTGTCTCTCTCGCGAGCATACGGCTCGGTGTCTAACTCGAAAGTCAACAGTTTTACATTCCATTTGGCAAACAAGTCTGGAAAGACTTCGTGTGGCAACCCTCTGATAACGTACAGTCGCGTACCCAGTTTCCGGAGCGTAGTGTCCAAGTCCACGAGACTCTGTTGCAAGAACCTCCAGCGATTCGCACCCGCCCGTATGTATTTGCGGAAATAAGGGTCCAGTATGTAAATGGGCCTGAGCTTGTAACGCTCACCGTTACTGTTCTTCGCTTCACACGATAACTTGAACGCGGGGTTGTCGTGCAGACGCATACCTTTCCGGAACCAGTGCACGGTTGTCTCGCGTCCCACATCAGCATCGTTTTTGTCCATGTTGTTAATATTACGATATTATGATCTTGTTGTGTCTTGTTATGCGTAATTACATCAAGTGGACAAGGTAGGTAATTCGCATATTTAAGATGTGTAGGTACCTACTGTTTTGGGCGGCGCAAGTGTAGTAAGTTTATTACGAACCTTTTATAAGTTTCAGATTTTTTGACGTCATAGGTATTAAAATAATTAACTATCAATAGTATTCATTTTAAAATTGAAAGTTTCAACTTGGGTCTTGAATTTTTAAACGAAAGAATCTATAATCTGTAATAATCTAATCAAACAATTTTTATCTTTATCGTGATATCGTGTGATAACAGTTGTATACAAATCACGATTAAAGACATATCTTTAATCGTGATACAAATTTATGATAAGCCCCTAGCGCCTATTTCTGTGCATCAGCGACATACAACTACTTTACTACTGTTCTACTGATGACAATTAATGTTGTCATGGACGATGGACAAAGGACAATGACATACCATGATAAAAGTATATAGGTAAGTATATAACTAATTGTTCGTTATATCAAGGGACATCAGTCATCAGTGTTATTGTTTAAATTTTGAACTTCTAATAAAGGTTCTATAATTATTATTTGAAGTCCTTGTACATTTTTAAGCTATGGGAATGGGGGCAAATGTAAGCAAATACAATATTTGTTTGATAGAAAATGTAACAATAATTACTGTTTAAATTACTTTTGTTATAAATGTGAGAAGATAATAAAATTACAAGGAAAAATAATAAATTCATTTTCTATGGAAAAATTTCTATGGTATTTATATATGCCCAATTTAGTGGTAAAATTACCGTACACTCCCATATACACCATATACTGACACTGCAGTATAATATATTATCAATTAAAATTATCGTATATCTATTATACATTATCCATCCACCTTGCAGATACCTGCATACAGTGTTGGGGAGTAACTTAACTTAAGTTCCAAGTTACTGTAACGAAATTACTTTTTAAGTAATTTTATGGTAATTTAATTACATTTTATTGTAAGTAATTTATATGTAATTTAAGTTACTTTTTTGTAGTAATTTTTACTAAATTACTCGTTACTTTTTTTTTGGATTAATACATTTCTAGAACGTAGGTATTGATAATGAGTGTAAATATTAAAATATATCATATACCTAATTATTATAATTTATAAGTAGAATTTTCTGAACTTGTGATACTAAAATACTTTTGTTATTATAGCTATTGACTATTTGACGATAAAATGTTATTTTTAGAATGGAATTGTTATCTTTACTCTGTGTTGTTTCACCGCGGTCGCCTGCAGCCGGCTCATATCATTTCATATTGTCGATTGTCATTATATAGTTTGTGTATAGACAAAATAGTTATTAAGCTCCAGTGATATGAAAAAAAAGTAACTTCTATTGTAATTGAGTTACTTTTAAAACTCAAAAGTAATGTAACATGACAAAATGAAAAAAAAGTAACTTAAAAATAATTTAGTTACAATTTTGATTAGTAATTAGTAATGTAATTTAATTACCCAAAATAAGTAACTTCCCCAACACTGCCTGCATAATATAGGTATAGATACTATAAATACCTTTCTATTATCTATCTACAATCTATTACAAAATATTGTAACAATAATATTTCCAGTGATGTGAAAACATTTTTTTTATCGTAGGTATTAATGATTTTTAAGTGTATATCCCCTCTCCACTACAGTAACCACTACAGTAGTTTTACCCGTTTTCCGCCTATGCAATCCATAACTAATTCTAGTAAAATCTAGCTGATGGCATTGAATAAAAAACGTTTTGAACCAAATGTAGTTTTATGCCCATATAACTACTTTAAACTTCAAATGTATAATAAACAAACCACTAAACCAGTATATAAAATGTCAGATTTCTAAAATAAGAAACAAAAATCTAGAGTTTTTTGAAGTTACTTAACATCAGTGGCGTACGCAGGATATTTCAGTGGGGGGGGGGGGGGGGGCTTGAAAATTAGTTACAATTTTATTTTTATTTTGTCCAGTCTAATAATTTCAGACGTTTATTTGAGGTGTTTGTAACTTTTCCACTTTTATAGTAGAAAAAATGCTCTGATCATAAACATCGATGCTGGATGTATGTTTTTAGAAGCGAATTGGATCTAATTGATACTTTTAGGAGGTCAAAATTGAAAATGCTCATTGTTTTCTAAAATAATTGGAGAAAAAAAATAAAAATTTATTAAAATTATTTGGTAATCAGCTTGGTTATACCGTCCTCATTTGGATTGTATTTGATTAATTTAAATTTGTTTTTCTATAAATGTCAATAAAAAATTATTCATTCGGTCAAAAAGCTTAAAAATGTAATGCGTAAGTTTTTATTATACCTAAAATATTAACGATACATAGGCATCATGGTTACGTTGTATAAGCATTTAAAGTTCAAATTTCGTCAAAACCACAGTTAATTTGTAGTTCAAAACTTTAAAATAAAATATTAAATGTATATAGCTAAGGCTAAACAATTTAATACTAGGTCTTACAAGTAATTCATACTTTTACCTAAAAATTACAGATGATTTATAAAAATTGGTATGCAAATACATTGTTTTTTCAAAAATGAATTCATTCTGGTAAGACATATATGACATTTACGTATTGCTTACTATAGTTGACAGTTGAAACTTGATAAATATTTTTGAAAAAGTAATAATAATATGGGCAATGGGGGGATATGGCAATTCAGCCCGTTAGTCCCCCTCCTGCGACGCCACTGCTTAACATAACTATTATTTGTTTTTAAATGTGGCTAGTTTGACCATGCTGACTGCTTGCAAGTGCCCACTGCAGTTTACGAAACTGATTATTTTTTCAAACTATCGTGAAATAATTATGATTTTTAAACATGTACCTACCTCGTCACATCTATATTTTTAATTTCATTATGTCATTGCACCTATACCGTAAAACGTTTGTAAATTTCAGATATGTATGACTGTATAGTGTATAATATACATACCGATACCTATATAAAAGAAGAAAACATTAGAAAAATTAGAAATACAATTTCCACAAACCCCAATTTTTATAAAATGAAAAACTGTAGCATTTTCTGTGAACATGTAATAATTTAAAAATATTTTAGTACTTTCTGTGCTATATATAAACATGGGTACAAAATGTGTGACTTTTTTAGCTTTTCTTCGATTGAGTGTGATAAAATGTTTATTTGCAAATAAAAAATAGGTGGGCAAATGGGCGTCGCTCTGCTATACAGTAGCTATATCATTGTATAAGAAAAATCGATTCTGAGCGAAAACAGCCAGTCAGCCAATGATTATTGATATTACTATTGATTTTTTTTTTATATGTATATTTGATGATATTATTGTGAATAAAGTAATTTATAAATAATTATAATATAATATAACCTCTACGTGACTACGTGAAACCTTGTTTTAAATTTTCAATCCTCAGCTATAAATCTAAGATTTGAAAATGTAATACAAGATTATTCATAAGTTTGTCTATCAATATAAAAAAAAAAATGTCTTCAAGCAAATCAAATTAAATTTTAATAAGTTCATATTTTTACAATATTGGATATTCACTCGATTTCTTATGAAGCGATTTTGTTATATTCTTGTTATTCAAAAACGAATAACTGTAGACACGTGAAAATTATACTGAATGTTTATATAATGTTAATACTATACACCATAACATTTTGAAATATTTTGACTCTTTTTGAGCTATTTACGGACATTGTCAGTTTCCATTTTTTTTTTAGATTTTTTTTTTCTATAAATATCAATAACATTTTATTTTTTGGGTAAAAAAGCGTGAAAATTTATATTATATTGATATAATATATATTGTGACAATGATATATTGTTACAATAGCAGTTGAAAAATATTAAAAATACATAAGCACAATTTTTTTTTTATAAGCATTTAAAGTTCGAATTTTGACAAAATGTATCAAATTTAAAATGTAATTATTATTTTGTAGTTAATAATTTATAAAATTTTCAACTTTTATAGCTAAGGATTGAAAATTTAAAACAAGATTCCACGTAAATAGCTTATATATAAATTACTTTATTCACAATAATATCATCAAATATACTTGGTAATATCATAGGCTGACTGACCGTTTTCGCTCAGAATCGTTTTTCTTATACAATGATATCATATCATTGAATTCAAATTTAACACCATCCATAATAGTGACCCACTTGTAACCTAATGTACATCAGAATGACATCCACTCATCCACCTTTTTAAGAATGAATATGTATCAGTTATTTTTTAGTTAAAAATGCTTAAAATATTATTTCATTTTAACACCTAAGTCATGAAAATGCAATACAAAATTATCCTCATAAGTCATTTTGTGGTTTTTTCAAAATATTAAAATTCATTTTAAGGTATTTATGCCGCACAATTCTACGGTACATGGTATTGACTTTTTAAGTATTTTAATTAATTAATGATTTATCCCTGCAGGGATTCATGAATTCAAATTTAAGTAATTCAACACGTCATGTATTAATGCAGTGACTTACTATGCAATGACGAGAAAAATACCGGTCTATAGGTACACATTACTAACACATACAACCCTGCCCCAACACACTAATGTGCGTATTATCATTGATTATAAATACTATATTTATAATCAATGGTATTATTGAGCAACGGGTTTTTGAAAAAAACAGCGAAAACGTCGATACCTAGTCGTTCAGCGAAAACAGTAGACACGACGTTAACCATGGCGCCCCCTTCCATTCCATCCATGAACATTGGAGTCTATGCCAAACACAGTTACACTTGATTCGGTGGTGGAATAATAATACACATACACACATAAGTGTCGGGTGCCGAACGACACGTACGAAATGAGTAAAACACGC
>NC_042494.1:142087879-142096058 GCF_005508785.2 Acyrthosiphon pisum
AGTTGCGGCACTGATTAGGTACATTAAAACGCATCATATTGGTGAGGATAAAATGAGGAAACATAGTCAGAACTATACACTACAAACACATACCCGATACCCCCCTCTCCAATTAATAGTGTACCTACGTGATATTAAGCAACAGATTTTTGAAAAAAAAGCATCGAAAAACGTGGATAGTCATTCAATGAAAACTGTAGACTTGACGTTAACCAAGCCCACTAAGGTCAACGTCGTGACTATCGACCTTTTTCGATGTTTTTTTTCAAAAATCCGTTATTTATTATAATATTAAATTACTATTACGGACTAAGATATATATAATATTTTATATCTTAGTCCGTGCGACCATGCTAATACCAATATAAAAATAATGTACATATTATTCCTCTTATAGAAATATAGGTCTCTGACCTCTGTTCAGAAATTCAGAATCATTCATTTTCAATGAATAGTGATTTGTCGCTGAATTCAAATTTAAGAAATTCAATATGTCATGCATTACAGAGACTTAGCTTCTCTGCAATGTCGATAAAAATACCTGTTGTCTACTAAACAACACTACAGCTGAAAGCAGCGCAACTTCCTCGATTTCAATTGTACTTACGATGGTGCCGCAACTACTTGTAGTTACTACAATTATTACTATACACGTTAACATGTAGGTATTGCTTAATACGTTGCTGCAGCCTGCCGAGGGTGCAATAAACGCTGTATCAAATATATTTTTTGATAATTGTAGGTGCGTGACTAATATAATTTATAATAATACCAATATGCCAGTAGACTATACTTGACAAGGTGTATTAAATAATATACATTTATATTTCTCTACACTTCACAGCCGTACACAGTGGCGTAATTACAGGGGTGCACGACGGTCCCCTGTGTTGTGTAGCAGGTGAATGACATGCTTTTTGCATCAGCTGAAGCTGAAATTTAATCCAATTAAAGTCATCGTTGCCAACGTAATATTTTCCACAAAAATACAGTCTACGGGAATAATGATTATAATCTGTAGAATCAACCAAATTTGATAATTTTGTTTTAACTAATAGAATAAGGTACTATTCTACAGGCACTCTGTATTTCAATATCTTAATCTCAAACTTTGAAATACGTCTTCAAAAATCATACACTTTTAAGTTTTTTTTTAAAATTATATCATTTATATGATATAATCATCATTATTATTATTTTTTTTTTATCATTGAATAGCTTCTTTACAATAAATTTTCTACAGATACATAAAATACTTAAATATAATAAAGAGATTAAGTCACTAAGAATATATTAGAAAATAAAATACAAATCGGAGTTTAATCATTGATTTCTTGATTTCTTTTAGTAAAAGATGAACAAAAAATAAAATAACGCGTCATGTAGTAATTTTTTTTATAATTTTTCAATTATAGCAGTGTATTTATTAAATTGTACAGATTAAATTTTAACAAAATAACAATTTTTTGTGTCAAATATGAAATAAGTATAATAAATATTGTATTTTTATTTTTTACAACACAAACGTTCGTATTTTTATATGAATATACAGGCATACCATGATTTTTTTAAATACCTACCTATACAGATTTATTTTATATAGTGGATAAGATTTATTACCGATAATATATATTCTGATATTCGTATGTAATCAAAGTACGTGAGCAAAGCAATTTGATTCAAATATTAGTTAATTTGTCTTTATGACTGTTGGACTTATGAAAGTTTTGCACCTGCTGAAATTTAATGGAATTTTTACGCTAATGGTAGTACAGTCTTTACCTACAGGCTACATTCTACACTTGAGACTGTAGAGTGGTAAATACTAAATAGTAATATAAATAATTTTACTAAATATTGTATATTTATATTATAGCATATACAATATAATAAGTTGTGGACTTGTTGGTACCTACTGTCCTACTAGAAATGAGTGGATTACTAAATATTACCAGTGAGGCAGAGTCGAAAATTCGTGAATATATTGATAGTTGATTGTAGTGAATGATATGGATTTTGGGTTTTAGATACAATATTATACATATAAAGTATAAATCTATAGCTATTGCCATGTCCCTATTATTGTATTATTATTATGACATTATGTATACACATTGATACATAATAATTTATAATATTATGTAAGTATAATGTAGGTACCTATATGGTTATATCCTATATGTAATTACAAAACATCATAATATTGTTGAAAATATTAAATATATTATACTAATATTTTAAATATTAGTAATTATAGTATACTAACGAAATGTTTGGAAATAATATTGGAATTAATTCAATATAATACACATATAATGCTATTTTGTGTACAACAAAATCGAACGGTCGCGGACTTTAGAATGTACCGTTGTACCTATATTATATGAATTCTGTCGGTGTAAATATAATATAGTGGTACACGGAGGTCAGCCACGGGTCGTGTCATTGACGCAATTGCAAATTTATTAATGTATAGAAATAATAATAAAATATTTTTTACCCTTTTATTTACTGTAACACAGTACAGGTAATATAGTACAGGCAATCATTACAATCACACGAAATTTTTCTAACGGTGAGCTATTATCGGCCGATAACTGTAGATATTTATACATTTATAATTCATATAATTATAAATTAAATGTATAATATATTATATTATACATATATATGCACATCCGGCAAGTCATAATTTATATTATTATAATAATATGTTGTACCTATACTATAATATTATAGTCTATACAGATTAAGGACAAACAGTATACCTAATATACATAATATTTATTATTATCATACATGAAAAATGATTATTTACATATTATGAATACATTTAACATATAATATTACGTTCACGGACAGTTAGGTACTACTCATGCAGTAAGATTTTCAATGGTACCTATGAAACTAGAAATGTGACTGACCTGGTAAGTTCACTCACATGTTTGGAGATAGATAAATATACAAAAAATTCTGTTTTTGAATAATTTGCATTCATTTGAATGTTTTTCTGAGGTAGGAAGGTACATGAATGATATAAAAAAGTGAAGTGTCTGTGAACGTGATATATAGATACCGTGTGTCTACAAAAACCTGGTACATTCTATAACTTCGTTACTTATACGACTCTGTACCCTATACATATTTTTGAATTATCTTCGCAGTGAATGAGATAATATTAGAATATATTGGATCATAAATACCTATGATTTACAATTTTTTAACACTTGTTTTTACGAATGCGCAACAACTCACTTTTTCTATATACCTTGTTTTCGTGGGCACGTGGTAATAATATTAGATGTACATATGAATTATTTTATTTTTATAATTATTTCAAATCATTTTAGTGTATTCTTCATTAATGTCTAAAATAATACATAATAATGCCCAAGTAGCCAACATATTATACTGATGGGCGAGGACCATGATGTGTACACATTGTTGCACTAACACTAATATTTAAATATTATTGAGCAACGGATTTTTGAAGAAAACAGCGAAAAACGTCGATAGTCGTTTAGCGAAAACAATTGACACGACGTTAACCAAAAGCGACACGGTTAACGTCGTGTCGGCCGTTTTCGCTAACTATCGACGTTTTTCGCTGTTTTTTTTTTCAAAAAGCCGTTTTTTATTTAAACTATTAAACTAGGTACTAATAGCTACGAACTAAGACATATATAATTGTATATATCTTAGTCCATGCGACCGTGCTAATAACAATATAAACATATAGTATAAATATAGTCTCCTATTATACAAGTATAATAGGTCACTGTTCGCCGTTCAGAATCATTCATTTTCAATGAATAATGATTTAACGCTGAATTCAAATTTAAGTTATTCAACATGTCATGCATTAGTCATTACAGTGACTTACTCTGCAATGACGAGAAAAATACTTGTTGTCTACAGGTACACAATACAAACACATACCCCCCCCCCCCCTCTCACCATACTAATGTACGTGATATTGAGCTACGGATTTATGAAAAAACGTTGATTAGCGAAAATAATAGACACGACGTTAACCAAACGAAATACGGTTAACGTTATCTCTGCCGTCTTCGATGAACGACTTTCGTAAAAAAAAACTGCAAAAAACGTCTATAGTCGTTCGGCGAAAACAGTACACAATATGACGTTAACCAAACGCGTCACGGTATATCACAACAAATCCATATAACATATGAGTGTTAGTCCAGTGGCGTAGACAGGGATTTATCATGGGGAGGGGATGGTTGAAAAAATAACTCATTCAATTTATTTCACTTATACAAAATTTGTACTTTTCTTGGCTTACTGGCTAATTCATCCCATCCAATACTTTTTTAGGCATTGCAAAAAAAAACTAAGTTCATTTCATTTTTTAACTATTATAGTGAAGTCGAACAAAAGCAACGCGAAGACGCAGAATTAGCCAGTAAATTAAAAGCCGCAGAGAGTGAAAAGATCACTTATTTTTTACGCAGCACCGAGCAAAGGCGTCAAGTTGATGAGCTCACACAACAGCTGGAACAAATGCGCTTGTCCAATGAACGATTACGCATGACCTCATTTAAACGTAACCCGGTAGCGGAAAAGCAAAATTATATACGGGAGGTGTACCAAGCGAAATTCGGCATGGATCGTTTGGAAATGCTGGTGGTGACAAGTATCGCTGATCCGGGACAACAGTTTTACGGTTTTCGACGTAAGTTGAATGGTGCATTTTATGCAATTAACAGACGGATGCAAGTGGCAATGGGAGAACGTGTGATGTTGTGGTTCGTGTCCAACAATGCCGAACAAGACTTTATTGATTGCAAATCATATTTGTTCAATAAAGCGTATAAAACGGGTGTGGAATTACAAACGCGCAGCAATACTATTGGTATTGGAGAATCGACAAACATCGAAGAATTTGATACCGTATGCTTGCAGTTACGTGATTTTGGTAGGCTCGCAGGTATGATGGAACTCGACGCTGGATATAATATTATGCAGACTCTTTTGGAACTGGCACAAAATCAGTATACTCCGACAGATCAACTGAACGGTGAAGATATCACCGAAGTAGGTACTTTTGCTCAACGCCGAAACGCAATCCGATCAAATGTTCAGCGATATATATAAATATATATTAAATGATTACAAAAAAATCGTTTACATAAATTGATTATATTCTCATTTCTCACGATATTTTGTCTGTATAAATTATTGTTTATCTTTTTTATTATAATCATTTTTATTCATATAATTCTATATACATTATTCAATACAGTTACATATTATGTACCTATCATTTATTATTTATTTTATTTTATATTAAATAATTATTCCACTATATTCACATAGATTTATTTATTCACTGGAAAATATCTATAACGTAGATATACCTCATCTATACCACATAATTCCAAGTCAAATTAAGACATTTTTTCTATATTTGATACTCTGGTCATTACAAACAACATAATACATATTATGTATTTACCAATTTACTTATTGAAATGCATTGTTGTCGTGTTAAAATGTATTATTACACCTCGTATAGACATTTGATCAACTCTAGTGTAAAAAGCACCCAATGTAGCACTAAAAAAAATACATATAATTATAAATTATTTGGCATTACACTACGTATTCTATAATATTTTATATCGTTTTTTTCGTCAACACTAGTGGTTGCTATTCTGTAGTTCGTTGTTTTGTATTAATGGTTGAACTGGTGTATCGATTGTCTATATCCATAGGGTGTAACACAATTACGTACTTTTTACCTTTTTATATTTGAGAAAACACAACACGTTTTATAAGAACTTGATTTTTATTATATTTTCTAATTTTTTTTTATGCGTATATTCGGAGACGATTGTTCCTATTTTTGGCGCATAATAATTGTGACGTATTATAATATATAATTTTTTTTTTTAGTGTACGTGCTACGTTATAGGACAATAAATTATTGTTTATTTCTTTGAATTTGACAATATAAAATATTTTTTTGCACAATCGTTGTTGCGTTTGCTCAAATATAAAAGGTAGAAGGTGCGCCATAATGTTGTACCGGTATTTTGGAGGGTATTATAACTTGTTCACCTATTATAGGGGTGGCTAATTTTTAGTGGCTATAGTCGTAAAAAAGATAATTCCTCCTCTGGATCCAATGTGTCTCATACTCAAAGCTTTATATATAAATAATATTATTATATTTTAAAAATATTGATGCATCTAAATCGATATAGTTACACGAATAGCTTAAGAGTTGGGTCAGGTCTATCAATATGGTCCATTTAATAATGGTTTTTATAAAAAATATAAAACATATATGTAGTATAACATAGTTTAGCATTACCACTCATTTGACTCATTATAGTAGGACAATTTTTAGAAATTATACATTTTTAATTAATTTATATTAATTAATACCCACCTAATTATTATAATTTTAAAAATATTATAGCCCCATATTTAGAATTTTAGATATATAATATTACACACTACAGAGTGTAACAGAAAGACTTGAAAAATCAAATAACTTGTGTTCTGATCAATATTTTTTTATTTTTTAACTTGTATTTACCTATTATTTATTGACACTTGTGGTACATGTATCATAAAACATGTTTTATATTTATTTTATAATACTAAGAATAAAAAAAATTAAATCTGACAACGTCAAACGTACTGCGTTTGGTTTACGTGGTGTCTATTGTTTTAGTTGAATGACTATATCGACGTGTTTTGCTGTTTTTCAACGAAAGTTGTTTTTCGAAAACGACACACACGACGTTAACCGTTGTACGCATGGCCCCGGGCAAAATTTTAATGGAAGTTCTGTGCTAAATTTTTTTATCATTTGATGAAATTATAGACAACTTTGCAAGAAAAAAATCAAGAAAAATACCAGACTTATAAAAATATATTAATAATTTTAAATTTTATTAAATTTTATGTAATTTTGAACTAACTCATTTTGATTGTACCTATTATATTTATTTACTATATACAAAAATTTGAAAGTATCAAATTAAATTAAATTAAACTGTAATCATAATATATTATCAATGTAACGGTCTGAAGGTTTAATTTCAAAATTTTAAAAATAAAATGTTATCAGATTAATATATATTTATTTTTACTTTTCAAATTATATATTAAGGCTTAATAATATTATTATAATATTGCTGTCTTTAAATAAATGTTGAAATGTGTGGTACATAAACGGTGGTATCTAAAACTTGTAATAAACACGTTTTAGGTATATAGTTTTAATATGTAAGTTTGCAATTTTTTTAATTTTTTTCCTCAACTATTTAGATATTGGGTATTTTTAATTTTTACTGCCAGGAGCCTCTAAAAAAGATGTGCCCCGAGCATCTGAAAGTCTAAATCCAGCTTTGCCTACAACACCAGTAATACAGCCTACAGGCAGACAGGCCAATACTATATAATATGTTGTTTTTTTTACCTAATAATAGTAAATAAGTACAATTTATGCACCTAATGAAGTACACTACCTATCGTAGGTAACTTTGCTGAATTTAAATTTAAATAATTTATCACATTCATTACAATTTACAGTGACTATTACTCTGTAATTACGAGATACAATTTATACCTCAATACCTGTCACAGCCTTACCTACTATACCTGCATCGGCTACATTAGTGCAACGATAGTTCCACAACTAACATGTATCTACATAGGTTGCAGGGGGTGCAAGCAGTGGCGCAACTACACCTAATGATGTCCTAGTTACTAAAATTACTTGGTGCCCTACTACATATTATTTGCATTATACAATTATAATTTATAGTTATGGTGACCAAATAAACAAATTTAAAAAAGTACATTTTAAGACCATATAGCTCCTCCGTCAAAATTGAACAATGTGAATACTATTATACCCATTTTGCCCATCCCATAGCTCATAGGTCATCTTCATCTATACAAATTGTTTATTTTATTTATTTATTTTTTTTTTTATCATAAACTATAAAATCTAATTATTGGTGTGTGTCTTTATGATAAAAATATTTTGAAATTTAAGTAATTTTAAGTACACTTAAACTGATTAGCTACTAACCAACCAGAATATATTAAGTCAACCATAAAATATAAATGGATAGGTAATCAAAATTCAAATTATAAAAATCATAAACAATTATTATCCCATAATATTTTTCTTTTA
>NC_042494.1:142096445-142122012 GCF_005508785.2 Acyrthosiphon pisum
AAAATGTTTTGTATATATAATTTATAGTCACTTGCGCTACACGTATAATATAAAAAAAATTATTTTTTATTTTTAATACTGAAAATAATAATTTTTAAATTTGTATTAATTTTTTTTTTTTTTTGAAAAATTCAAAAAGTACGGCTAAAGCCGTACTTTGATAATATTGAATAAGCTTAAAACAAAGCGTAGTAATTTTTTTTTTTTTTTTTGGGGGGGGGGGGCTATGGAGTAGCCCCTAAAGCCTTCCCCCTATTTGCGCCTATGCTACAGAGTACAGTCTAAATTAAATTTACACTGAAAGTGTATACCTATACTGTATAGAGTAGGCTTGTAGGATACGAAGATCCGTTTACCCCTCAAGGCTATTGGTACCTAATATTATGTACAATGTACATATAGTAATATATACTATAATACTATAATAGGTTATAATTTTATATTAATTATTATACAGCAAACAGAACCACTCTACACAGTTGATTTCCGAATGACTTGTTGCGTAAAGTACCTACTCTAGTCATTACTAAATTTTGTATTACCTAAATATTATAAATACCTACGTACAATTTATGTGTCTACTGCAGTAAATTTGCCCATTATGACAAAATGTATACTTGTTGCATACCGTTCATGAACATATATGGTATATTATGTAGGTATGTGAATGATTATATTTCCCGGTACAGTGTGTGAGATTAAAATATTACATTATGATTGCCTATTTATTCATCAAATACTCGAGTGTGTATATTAAAAACTATTATAATAATACTTATAATATATATGCATATAGGTGTATATGTATAAAGTGTGTGTCGAATTTAGATATCGAGGCTGAAGTTCATAATGTTTTTTGTTTGTTTTAGCTTTCCGACGTAGGTATATAAAAATTGATTCCAATTTTCAATACCGGTAATAATATATATATAATAACATGTGCCTATTATACATTGTTTACTATAATTTGAACGACTACAGCAGAATCTACTGAAGTTTCGTAAGGTCTAAACTTTAAATTATAAATAGGTATCACAATGCTGATACATAATGATTTATGATTATGATATTATACATGTCTGACTACATTCATCTTACACTGCGACTGATCGAGTCACGTGGCTAGTGTTTTCGAGCACGAGCGAGTGTAATATTAACTATATCAACTTTATATCAACTATAGGTAGGATTATATAATATTCATGATTTACCTAATATTTACATAGTTACATTGTGAATAATATTATGGTATTATTGATATTTTACTCATCGGAATATCGATGACCATAGGTATAAAATGTATAATACATTAAATTCACTGCATATAATTCGATATAAATATATTTAATAAATAATTTTAGGTAAATATTATCTACATATATTATCTATATGTATTTCTTATATCAACACGAAAATACTTATAATCAAAATCCCCGTTTTAAATATTCATGTGTTCCACGAAAACATCACAATGAATAGGTACATCAATATATTGACTATTTAATAATAATATATAGGTATATAGATACCTACCGCAGTATTTCCTAAACATTTTGTTACGGTGAGTAAAGAATATAATTATGTATACCTACTGTGTACTTTAAATTTAATTTTAGATTCTAAGCAGAGTGATAAGTCAACGAATGAAGGGTTTTACAATGATGACTGTGGGTGTTTTTTTGTGTCTATAAAGACATATTTTTACCACGGACCTAAACTTATTTGGAGTGGCTGAAATCGCTGAATACCAGGTTATATTTTTTCATAAACTTAATAATTTAAATAAATAAACAAAATTTAAAATATCTTATATTATTGATCGAATATATTTTTACGTGACTACGTATATACACTATGTCGTATATACACAGAGTGACTTCAAATATTTTAAAAAATTTCTTGCATAATGAAAGGATCATATTTTCAAAAAAAAAACTTACACTTTTTTTTATGAGACCTGCCACTTCTTTACTGTAAATTTTTAAACGGAAATTATGTTTAAAATTGATATATAATATAAATCATGATTATCTTTTTTTTATTATTCTAGGAAAAACAAATATACCTACAAGTTATTATACGCGTATACCTACATTACCTATACATTTAAAATATCTATTTTATATAAGCTATATGGATGTGGCGATGATAGAGTGTAAAATGTATGAAACTAAATGAAAAAGAAGTGCACCTACCTACAAATTAGTTGGAGCAATTATATTTATAATTTTTTTAATGAGAAATTTAGAGATACCTACATAAAGTTATAGGTAAGCCTTTTAAAGTTAAAACTAAATTAGATTTATAAAGATGCAATTAACCAACCAACAATAGGTAATTTCTTTAGTGTTACTATATATGTAATTCAAACAAAGTAGGTGCCCTACCTACCTATAGTATCTACACCTACCTATCTATTAGTTTATGAATTCTAAGTTTATTTAACTTTATGTATTATGGATAATAATCTATGATAATAATAGCCGTTCTCTAAATATACACCTTTGTTATATAATATATTATATTATATTACCTATATAATATTATTATTATATAATATGCATATACAAGAAGATAGGACAAATCAAATAACTTTTGTTCTGAATGTTCTGATCAATATTAAAATAAAAATTATATATATATAATTTATTGACCTTTGCATTAGGTATGTGTATAATATAACATTTTTATTTTTATTTTTTAATACTGAAAATAAAAATCTGTTTTAAATTTTTTTTGAAAAATTCAATATAGCCAATTTGTAAATCTTGTTAGAAAACTTTTGATTGTAAAAACATTTATCTGAGTCAAGTGATTTATTTTTTATGATTTATTAAAATGTCATTATAATATGAAAAGTAATACATTTTTAAAAAAAAGTATCTACTTTAAAAATTCTCATAAAATATTTTAAAAAAATGATATCTACTTTTTCAATTTAATATGTTTTTTTACAACTGGATCAACTGTAGTCTGTAACAAACTTTTACAAAAATAAACTACATGATTTAAATAAATGTTTTACCAATTAACATTTTCTAAAAACCAGATTTACAAATGAGTATATACTGCAAGTGTCAATAAATAATGTATTCAAATTAAAAAAGGTGGACAAGTGAATGTCGCTCTGCTGTACAGTAGGTTACAAGTGAGTCATTGTATAATGGATGGTATTAAATTTGAATTAAATGATATCATTGTATAAGAAAAATTAGTCTGAGTGGAGATGGTATGTCAGTCTAGGTATCAAAATTCGATCTTTAAATGCTTATAAAAATTAATTGTGCCAATGTATTTTTAATATTTTTCTACTGCTATTGTAACAATATAATATTAAGAGCCTTGTATTAAATTTTTACACTTTTTGGCCCAACAGATAATATTTTATTGATATTCAAGAAAAAAAAAAATATGAATTGAAATATGAATTTGTCCGTGAAAAACTTAAAACAAGTCAAAATATTTTGAAAATTTTATCAAGTATAGAAAATGCAAATATAAATAACCAGTGAAAATTTCATGTATCTACGGTTATTTGTTTTAAAGTTACACCAAAAACTAAAGTCGATTTTATAAAAAATCGTTTTTGCGTAAAAATTCCCGTTTTTCCTTAATTTTTCTTTTATTTTTCACGGCGCTTTTGAAAATTACTGGGAATTTTAAATTTGACCTGATGCACCAACAGTATTCACTTTTCCATCGAACAAGATACTGAAGTTGAAAATCGAAGCATTATTTCGACTAATTATTATCGTGTACACTGCAGACACAAAAATAAAAAATTTAAAAAAAAAACACATCATTGTAAAATCAATACATTCATCATTCCACTCAGAATTTAAAATAGAGTAATAATTTACTTATTACAATATATTATATACAACACATGTTAATATCAAATATGCAATTAAATAATATATTCGCTGATGACAGGGTGACAGGCATACGATTTATCACATTCATTGTCCATTGATTCATCACAGTGACCTACGCGTCTATACCTTAATATTACGAAGAACACTCGGGAATTAATATGAACAACTATATATAGCAGAACGACTTCCTTAGTTATTCAAAATAAATTGATCTACTCTTATTTTAGGTGATTATATAAGTAATAAGTATATATGCGATATGCCTATTATAGTTACGTATACTTTAACGTACGCTCAACGCCACTCATGATTATTATTATTAATTTTTAGGTATACCAGGGGCGGATCTGCAGAAGCTTGTTTAAAGGGGGGAATTAATAGGAATACCGAATATTCATTAGTGATATATAAAGTACAATGAAGACATGACCGTAATTATATTATTACCAAAATCACCCAAAGCTGGGAGGGGGTGGGGTGGCGTGACCGCCACGTTGCCTCCTCGCCATAAATCCACCCCTGAGGTGTACCGATAGTATTCTGTAGTCTACTGTCGTACACTGATAGTAATGTGTAGTAACGTACATTAATATTCATTAATAAACATTAATATTTTATAATAGGGACTTTGGTATTTTATATAGGTCATAACGCAAGAATAGACTTTGCTGCAGTTCGAAAATCGAAAAGCATTATTTATTCAAGAGTCGATATCCGGTATTTTGCGTAATTTCAGAGGCGTACCTATATGACTAAATAAATTACACACAAGACGGAAATATAATATATAAATATATAATATATAATTTATAGTGTTTACTATGTAATCGTTCGTTATTTGTTATTGAATATGAGGGAAAACAAGACAGTATAAAGATCGTACCTACAGGTTTTTGAATATTTGCTGACTGTCGTCAATATATAACACAGACATCAGGATTCGTGCCGCTTAAATAAATATATGCAACTACCAACCTATTCGCTATAGACCATGTATTATAGATTATTGGTAACGACTAACTAATACCTATATATAAAATAATAATAGAATTATCGAATTTTAAGTTTATATTATTAGGGTGTGGCAGACGGCAGTATGACGCCAATATGCCGTGACTCGAGTTTATACTTTATGGCACGTAAATGTCAATACTGGTCACTATTATAATAAATAATAATATATTAAAGTTAGGTATATTACCTATTTTAAAAAAAAACCGTTGCTGGTTATTTAATTTTCTAAGGTACCTATTGCGTTGCATAGGTATGGACTTATACTTTATTAATATTTATATATTAAATATGATACCAAATAATCAAGTATATATTTTTCTATAGATTTATTTGTATACAGTCAGGATGCAGTCGATGCAGTCGATATAGACATTGTCTATAATAAATATTCAGAAAATATACGAAGGTTTTTATTTCGTTGAACACGCGACTTGATCGATCCGCTATAAATAATTATAATTTAGGTAGTCTTTCTCCACTATATATATTAAAATGGAAGTTAGGACAACCAGATTATATTAATATAATATTTTTGACGAGACCTTATCCCATCCAATTATCAGATTGAATCATTGGAGTATTAAACTCATAAATATTGTACTCAATAATAATATCGTGTCAAAATTCAAGTTCATAGTATAGCTGCTGTAGTGCTATCGTAATCAATTCAGAAAATTATTATCTCTCCAGTCTGAATACAAGCTGTATACAATATCACCGCCTTGTCGGTCAAGATTATCACATTATTATATAGCATATTTTTTTAATTATTATAGTATTATTATAATATTAATTATTATGATATTATATAATTACTTTTGTAATACTATTGATATTGGTTATATATACCTATGTCCACGTTTGCCTACTTCGCCCTCTACACTATGTAACATGATTTTATGACAAATATAATTTTTTGAAAATTATTATAATAGTTTTATTTAAATGAACACAATGTTTCATATTTATATAATACTATCTGACTCTGTGCACTTCGTTGACCGTTAAAAATGCCTTATCTTATATACAGGTACCTACCTAATCTATATACTTTTAGAAATTAGTTTAAAAAATCTTTTATGTATCAATAAATAATAATTATTGCATCAAATTTTTTAAAACAATCAATTAAAATAATACGCTGTCAGTAATATCTTGCCAGCCAATAGCAATTAATATAATAATATTGTAAGCTGTAACCAATAGTAACCGTTTATAAACAAACATTTTAATCGTAAGTCTCAAAATCCTTTCTTAAATGTTCAATAAAAAAATTAAGCGCAACTTATTGAGATAACAATTAAAAACTATCCTATATTTTAAGTTGGACCAAATCACACACATTGAGCATATTAGCATAATCCTATCAAAACCAGTTGAGTAGTTTTGGAGTGCATTACATGTAAACTCATTGTTTGCGTGATTTATATATATATATATTATACAGATAGATACATGGGTAAATACTACTTTCGTTATAGTCGTATATGGTATATATTATTAATAAATTAGTTAAAATAATGGATATTCATAATATCTTAAAACTAAGGTTTTTACTGTATTGAGATAAAGTTGCATAGGAACTCATCAATTTTTATTTTGGAACAAAAGTTAATTTTAAATTTGTTTTATTAAAGTATTATTGCGATTTAAAGTACTAATTCTGAAAGTGTCACCCTATTAGACTTTGAGCGGAGCGTTATTGGTGAGTGGTGTTACAATTTTTGTGTGTTTGTGTGTATCTGTCCTTACCTATTTAATGGCAGTGAAAATATAATTTGATCTTACACATTGAAAATAGATTCTTAGTAAATTGAATTGTCCATAAAATATTTGTAATAGCATTTTCTAGACATGATAATTTTCAATGTAGGTAGTCTATTCTTTTTGTACTATTTATGGACATAGTTTGTATTTTTTATCGATTTAATGTGTGTGGAAAATGTTTGTTTGTCAGTAAATAGCTTTAAAATGTAATACAACTTACAAGGCTTAGAAAAAAATTGCCTAAAAGGGAGTGAATATAATTTTCTCTTCAGAGTCTACAGCTATTTTTAACTTACCAAAATATGTTGTTTAAGTTGCATATCTCAGTTGTAAGTACCTATATAACTGAAAAAGTAAATACAATAATTTGTTTATTTGATAATATTCAGCGTAAAAAAACATAATAATTTTTAAAATAGTTTTGATATAATATAATCAATATCTTTCCCGTTATTTGAAAAGCATAAATTCCATTATGTAATAAATAATAGAAGAAAAAAAACAATATTGTGGTTATTATTAAAAATCAATATATTTATAACTAAATTTAAAATAAACAATGAAAAATAACTACCTATATTTACCTAATGTGGATTTACTATGTATTTGCGCGCGTGCAAGACATTAGACAACACATTAGTCATAGATACGGGTACCGCATATACCAGCTTTTTCTTAATAAGAAGTAACATAGGTAAGTATATAGGTATATTATGACCCCACTGATGTTTGTAATAATATTGCATCATGTGTGCGATAATGACTAAAACAACAATAGATAAGCGTGCCAGTGGCATTTTTTTTTATCATAAATACATTTTTGTGTTAATCCAATAAATCTTAAAGGCGTCTTCACCCCTCGGCCACAAACTCCCCCCAAGGGCCTAGATTCTAGACTCTAATGTAGGTATATCTACGTTTTCCAGTGCACCTGTGCACGTCGCTTTGCTTTACCTCTTCGTTGGGTCGTCAAACTGCATGGCTATTGCGAAATAGAACGAGGGATGAGTGACGGCCAGTGCAAACGGATTTCCTGTGTAAATAGAGTATAGATCATAGGTTACCTATTACCTACATAATATCATTAACATAATCATTTTTTTGTTTTATTCTGAACGCTATCGTTGCGGCTTATAGAGCATCGATAGTTGGCACTCTTTAAAACGAGCAAAATAACATATTTGTACCAAATTATTAGTAGTTATAGTATAGTATAGTATATAGTAGCTACTATAGGTAATATTGGTCAGAATAATATTCTCTCAAAATCTTATCGTTATATTACAATGTTTTTATGTCGTTATTAAAAATAGGCAATATTATTTCTCTCAAAACAAAAGATTTATTATAACATTAATATTAATCTTAAGCCGAGTTGTATAATCACTAAACATTTATTTAATCAATTGTGGTGTATAATAAATTGGTCCCTTAAACAGGGACGGACTGGCCAGGTGTGCTAGTGTGCCGTAGCACACCAGGCCGGCTTATGAGTGTGGGCCAGGCCGCCGGGGCATTTGAAATTTTGAAAATTTGACGACATTAATAATAAATTTATTTTTAAATATGAAACAGTTTAAAAAACACTGCTATTGGTTGGTACAATGCTACAATAAGTTCATAGTCGAACCATAAATTTATAATAATAATTATTATATGGGCATATTACGTATATGTTGTACCTATAGTGTATTATTATAATTCCTTAAGCAACGATTTTAAAATTCAGTTTTATCCAGAAAAATGTTTAAACATTTTATCTGATTTGGAAGTTTATATAAAAAGTAATGACTATAATAACGCGATGATTCTGAAACTGATGAAAATGATTTTGGTTTAATAAGAGTATGAATATTGTGACAATGAAATAAATGATAAAAACAATAATAAACAAACATGAAAAATATCAAAAGGATTATACATTTATGATTCTTATAAAATGTATTATGTTATAGCCAGGGCTAGGATTTATATGCAATAAAAAATTGTAAAATATGCATTTTATATAACAAAATATGCAAAATATGCATTTAATTTTTTATAAGATAAACACTAAAATATAGTTACGAAAAAAATATTTATTTATTAAAATACATCAATGATAGGCTGTTTGTCTTAAAATAATATAATTTAGAAATAAAATGTATAATTCACGTGCGTGTTACATGAAATAAAATTTATATTTGACAAAAAAACCAAGTTTTACGAAATATACTATAAAACATGCATTTTTTACATTCTTATAATCGAAATATGCAATAATATTAATTTTATCCAATATATACAATAATATGCAGTTTATCCAAAATATGCAAAAACATGCAAAATAAAATTACCACCATTTATCTCATCATGAGGTGATTCGTGGACATTACTGACTAAATCAATAATCAGAAGTAGCAAAAAAAAGTATGCTGTTGCATATAAATCCTAGCCCTGGTTATAACCTACTGGCTATTGTCTATTTATAATTTATACCCGAAAAAAGTAGGTATTCAAAAAGAAGCTGTTATAAAGGGGTTTGGGCCGCTTAGTTTTATAGAATACTAGGCTGTTTACCTCCCTACGGACTGCCCCTGTCTTTAGTTCATACGAATATAATATACGATACGGGTTTATATTATATCATAGCTAATACACTAGTCGCGTGTCATTTAATTCTCAGGAGTCCAATTAAAAGGCAAACGAAAAATTTAAACTTTTTTTCAAAATCGAGTTTAATTAATATTTATTTATTTATTTTAGCTTAATAAATTACATTCATAATAGCTGGTACGTACACCAATCTGTAAATTCATATCTGGTACCTATCTATACGGAGTTCATGGGTATTAAAATTCGTTTTTATAGTAAAATAAAAATACGGTTTAATTAATTAAACATAACATACTATGCTTTATACATACTACATAGATACTTTAGAAACAAAATTAACATAAGCGTTACATATATGATATTATATGTTTATACATATTGACTATAATTTTATTAATATAGGTACCTACACATAATCATCAATATCACTAATTATTTTATTTATTGCCTTTCTTATTTGATTTTGATTGATTATATCTTTGGTATTATTGGATTGATTTTCACATAAATTTTTATTAGAATCTTTACTTCGTTATTTACATTGTTGAATATCGTTTTCCCCATGTAATTGGTATAATTTATATTTTTTTCGAACGTTGTATGCATGAACACATTTAAGTCATTAAATTGTATATGACTCTTGTCTCCTTCACAAGCTCAGGCCTCGGGATATAAACCTTTTCACATAATATTATTTAATTATATTATTTTATTATAGTATTTATATTATTCATTTTGAGTTATGACACTAACAATAATTGGAATATTCAAAATTATTCCCTAGTAAACTTGTTGATCAGTCATAATGTGTTTTCAAAATTAAAATCTGTCAAACCAAATTCTTCCATTTTTGTCTAGCTTATTGGTCTAAAAGTCACTTTTTTTTCATTGACTGGAGCCCCCTCCAGCCCCCTTAAGGTTTATTTTATGATGCGGAATTAAAATATATTGAAAAACATTATAACAAACAAAATTAATGTTTAGATTGGTTAAATCTACATTAGTTTTGATTTTTGACAAAACCTCCTGCAGCACCTTTAACTATATCCATCTAATATAGTAATATCTATATGTGGGTATGTATCTATTTTAACGCCTTCCGTGAACAATGTTCACACTGAAATTCTGCATACCTCAATATCTGCATACATTTGATTTAGGAATTGCATATCTAATAAGTAGATAGGTAGGTCGTAGGTATATAATAGAAAAATGACAATATTGGTTGGTACCTACTTAGTCTACTTTATCAAAAAAATCTGTTATCTATAATATATGAATATAATATGCTACTATGTTAAATTAATTTTATTATACACCTACCTATTAATTTTTGTTTAAGAGGACGCTATACGGAATTTCATAAGTTCAATAAAAATGTGTTCAGTTATCATAATCTCACTGTAAAAAATATATATAGGTACCTAACTAATATTTTACCTTTAAAAACCAGTACATTCATAGATACCTTTGCTCAGTGGCGTACATTCAAATTTTCTTGGGGGGTTCAAAAAAAATAACCAACACTAAAACCTTCTCTTTAAAACTACCCATTTTCCTAATAATCAAACACATTACACGTATAAATATTAATAGGCAAAATAAAAAAAACAAATACAAAAATGTACATAACTTATGGCAGTTAAATACTATTTAATATGCACATAGTATGTACAGAATATTATATATATATATATTATATTATTAATTGTTTATAATAAAAATTCTATTCATCGTTACACTCAGAATCTAAAATATGTGAACCAATAACCACTGATGATTGAATATTGGTAATTTTTATTTTCTAATAAATATTGGAAGGTGGGTGGGTCCTCAGAAAATATATTTTCAGCAACACATATTTTTTTGAGGATAGCCGCCACTGCACCCTGCCATCCCTGTTGAAACGCCTATGGGTATCGCTATCTGCACATTAATATGTTTAATCGCATATAAAGTAATAAAACTAAAAGCTTAGCTTTTAGAAGTTAAAAGTGTATAGTAAAATTATTAACCTACCTACCATCATATACTTCATTTTAATTTTTAATTAAATTAAATAGATATAGTAACACGCATACTTTATGTCGTTTATGCAATAAAATACTTGAAATAATTTGTTAAGTAGGTACCTACCTAATATAAAATACGGGTAGATAATAAAACCTTTTATTATGTAATATTTTCTTTGATAGGTACCTATATTATAGGCATAATATATATATATATATCAATTATTATTATATTAAATTATTATTATTTCATACTTAAGATATTTCATATAATTTTGTGGGCTCCAAATAATTGATACAAATCTAAAATCTCAGCGCATTATTGGAGAACAATTTTTTTCTAACTAGTAGAAAATGTTAGAGCTACTATAGGTACTATCTAAAGATCATAGGTACTATAGGTACTGCTGAAGGACTGTTCATTTAGCTAATTGCGTGAAATCGTAAGTTCGTTACACAGCAAATCTATAGAATGTTCCAGGCGTGTTCCAATGTGGTAGATTATTCTGTGTGACTCTTAGCTTGAGTAGGGCCCATATCTATTACTGATTTCAAATTTTACACTTTAATATACTTTTTTTTGATACAATTATATGGTATTATAATTATTAATATTTTAAATATTGGCATTTTAAATAGATAATAACAGTATAAAATATCCAGACTGACAAACCGTCTCCGCTCAGAATCGTTCAATGATATAATATCATTGTATATAAGATATAATCCATTATACATTGACCAACTTGTAACCTGCTGTACAGCAGGGCGACATCCGCTTACCCGCTTTTTAAATTGTTTAAATAAAAAAAACTGGATTTGTATTAAGTATACCTACTTGGTTGTTTCGCTTTACAAAATAATATTACGTTTATGGGTACTATTACGCGTTTTGACGATTAACGCAATAACGCTTGGTTGTCATAACAATATATATATCAGTCGTAGGTCTGCCATATAAATAATTTATATTGTTCTAATTTTATAAAGGTAAATTTTTACCATAAAAATTATACATTAGCTCTAGGTTTTTAAAAATCAACATATGTCTAGGAAAATTATAATTAAAAAAAATGTATGCTGGCCACTGGTCAGTGTTGGGCTGAACAATTCTACGATTAACCGATGATTACAGTTTAAGTGGATTTTACCTATAACTAAATATTTCTTGTTGAATTTTCCATTATACTTATGTACTATTTATGTTAAAAATAATAACATTTAAATATAAAAAAAATAATTAGTGAGATTAATCATGTAGCTATGTATACATGCGGTATAACTAAACCCTGTGATTAGGAACAAAGTAATCATTATCCACGATTAAGTTCACTTATTAATTTTTTCATTGATACCTAGTGAAATTTTATTATTATTTACATCAATAGTAGGTACAATCCTTAATATAGCAATAGTACTAAGTAGTAAAATATATAATAGTATATATAGATTAGTGTAAATTGAATCACTTGTTGATCGTTGCCACATCGATAAAATAAAATATTTAAGTAACTTGATCGTCATATTTAAAAGGTGATTTTGAAAGGATTTAATAAAGATACTAGATAATATGTATATTTTAGAAAATTAAGGTTTCAGAAATATAGTAAAAATATATTGGACTAGGTACGTTATGTTATTTGGTATTAGCAAGACTTAACTATTAATTAATCATAGAAATAATAGACCAAGTATAGGATCATAGTCAAATGGTTTAGAAAACCATGCAAACATTCAAATTCATAATTATGTTTATTCTTATAACGTATCTACTATATTAGCACGCAAATTTTTAGTTTTTCATAATTTCATAATTATATTTACCTAAATTTATATTTTATGTTAATTTTTTTTTGTATACAACTTGCATGAAACTGGAGAAAGGTTCACGTAGTCACGTCGCAGTAACGTTTTAATTTATAAGCTATAATAATCTTGCCGTTTGAGTTTAATCCTGGGATCGGCGCGCAAAACTATTTTTACTATCTTAATAGGTAATTGCAGACAAATAAAAAAGATAAAAAAATATAAAAGCGCAAATCGTTGTAAAATAAAATTCATTCATGTGTGCCGGGGGGGCTATCACCTCCTCCCCCCTATTTCAGTTAATAGGTACTAATTGTTTTATCACTTGTTAAATAAAAATAGTAAATGTACTGTATTATCAGAGATTTTGACTTTTTACCCAGCACTATTGATTATAAATACTAGAATTTATTTATTAATGGTAAAACTATTAGTTAAATTATTATTTAGTTATTGGCTATTTCTAACGTAATCACACAGTACACTGCACGCTACGACACACTAGGAAGAAGTCATCTCTCTTATATTTGTACAATATATTTTTATACTTAGGATTACGACTATTGTATATATGCGTAGTACCCAGGGCCGGATCCAGGGGGGAGGAATTCGGGGATTTATCCCCGGGCGTATAATTTTGGTAGGCGTATTTTTAAGGTTTTAAATTTGTAAATTGAAAATTGAAAATGGACTTTAAAACAAAAGTCAAAAATATAGGTACAAAATAATATTTCACAGGATGTGTAATATTAGGTATGCGAATAAAATAAAATAATTTTAATTTTAATTGAGATAAGTAATAACTAATAACATTCATTTAAAAATTTAAAAGGACAAAATATATGAAATATGTACCTACGCGGACCGTGGAAATACCCGCCCGCAACTGTCAGTGGGAGTGTACACGCCTTAGTCAGTGTTCGGATTAGATAAGTATTTTTTTATCTAGAGAAAGATAAAGGTAAATCCTTTTTTATCTAGATAAAAAAAGATACAATTATTTTTTAAATGGTTTTAAATTTTGGTATATTTTAGTTGGGCACTAGGAACATAATAATAATAATGATATAAATAAAAATAATTACATTATTTATAAACCATAAACTTTGTTTGAGAACCTGTATAAATATTTGAAAATGTAGTACAATTTCGCGATTTTTATCAATAAAAAATGTATCTAGATGAATTTATTTAGATAAGTAAAAAAATAATCTAAGATGAACGTTTAGATACCTTGTAACTATTTATCTAGATAAGATAAAAGATGAACAAATAATTATCTGGATATTCATCTAGATAAGTCCAAACACTGGCCTTAGTCTACCACAGATTAATGTACCTACTCTCCGATTAGTAACATAATAAAGTATAGTAAATGACATCGTTTTCTTTCATATAATATATTACCTATGTAGGTAGTTATTTAAAGCTTAATCTTAAAAATGTCACTATTAGTTAAGTAATTCATTGTTATGTAATTTTAAATTTTAAATTATATATTTTTTCAAATAGGTACAGCATAAAATTATGTATTACATAACATTTTACTTAGGTACTACTGATTTCATCGATTTCAGATTATTTATCAAATTGCATGTTCGTAGGATTATAAAACTCTTTAAATTTAAAAAATGCCTTTTTATAAACTGATCTTTTTTATAAATATCACCATAGCCACTAGATAAATGTATTAGAACACAAAATGGAATATAATTTGTTATTTGTGTTTGTTTTTTAGATACAAGTATACTTATACAACTATTAATTTTCTTGATAATCTTGATAGTACAAAAGTACAACATAATTAAACAATTAAAAGGAAATTTATATTCTATTTGGTTTTTTTTTTTTTTATTATAAACTGTTTTTTCGTTTAATTTATAAAATGTTGAATGTAAAATGTAGTTATTTTATTATATACTTACCTAGGTAGATTCAATCCATAAGTGATAATCCATGATAAAGTAAATTTCTTTATCGTGTTATAATCATTATATTACAATAATTTTCAGTATATAATTACATTTTTGTTTCATTGTATTTTTTCCGTACCTAGGTACATATTAAGGTTTGATTGTAACAAATATTAAAAATGAAAAATTTATAATATTGTTATGTTGTAAATTAAATATCGTTCTTTCTCATAAAGCGTTTTATATTAAAAGTAAGCAATGGATACTTAATTTAGATTTGTTAATAAATAATTCATACATGTTATTAATATCAACATTATTTATTCTAAACCCGAAACTTAGAAATATTGACCACAGATTTTAGCTTTAAATACACCATTAAGAAGTGCTTCTAAAACTATATCACTTTATTAGTTTAAAATTTAAAATGTTTCATTTTTAAGTTGAAATCGTTTAAATTATTTATGGTAGATAAATTATTGGTCCAGTATATTGCAAAGGTTTTGTAAATGTTGGTCCTCAGTTCCTCACAATACTGCACGAGCGTGCTTGATTTTTCGTAATTAAATACTAATTCTGGTCATTTCCCTGAGATGGGCGTATTTTTTTAATTTCCCCTGGGTGTTAAAAAGCTTAGCTCCGGCTTTGGTAGTACCTATATATCACTATATATAATACAAGTATGCTTATGTCGAGTTTCACGGAAAATTGATTAATATTGATTGGTTCAATACAATTTAATGAACCAATCATGGATCACTCAATAATGTTTAAGAATTAAGGGACCAATTTATTATACATCACAATTGATTCAATAAATGTTTAGTGATTATACAACTCGGCTTAAGATTAATATTAATGTTATAATAAATCTTTTGTTTTGAGAGAAATAATATTGCCTATTTTTAATAACGACATAAAAACATTGTAATATAACGATAAGATTTTGAGAGAATATTATTCTGACCAATATTACCTATAGTAGCTACTATATACTATACTATACTATAACTACTAATAATTTGGTAAAAATATGTTATTTTGCTCGTTTTAAAGAGTGCCAACTATCGATGCTCTATAAGCCGCAACGATAGCGTTCAGAATAAAACAAAAAAATGATTATGTTAATGATATTATGTAGGTAATAGGTAACCTATGATCTATACTCTATTTACACAGGAAATCCGTTTGCACTGGCCGTCACTCATCCCTCGTTCTATTTCGCAATAGCCATGCAGTTTGACGACCCAACGAAGAGGTAAAGCAAAGCGACGTGCACAGGTGCACTGGAAAACGTAGATATACCTACATTAGAGTCTAGAATCTAGGCCCTTGGGGGAGTTTGTGGCCGAGGGGTGAAGACGCCCTCAAGATTTATTCGATTAACACAAAAATGTATTTATGATAAAAAAAAATGCCACTGGCACGCTTATCTATTGTTGTTTTAGTCATTATCGCACACATGATGCAATATTATTACAAACAATAGTGCGGTCATAATATACCTATAGGTACTATGTTACTTCTTATTAAGAAGTGCCCCTGACTAAAGGCTTAAATATATATTATGATTGATATTTAATACCTATATTATTATATGAAAATATAAAAAGACTTTAATGCGTGTGTACAATTTATAAATAACACTTTACTCATGACCCGGGATCTGTATTCGTTTGGAGAGATTATTAAATATTGTACACAATCTATACGATGCAGACACCCTCACATATTATTATTATATTAATATATTTAGTCTCATCTCCCAGGCTATCACCACTTCGAGTATAAATTAATCATTTAAACGGGAGCTATTTTACTGATTATATGCAGACCTCTTCTACAACTGGATAGTGAACGGATAAGGACAGCTAGCTAGACCAGCATGAAATGAAAAAAATATTATAATAGTATACTGATATACAGTGGTGTACGCAGGATTTTTCAATGGAGGTAGGGGGCTTGAAAATTAATTAGAATTTTATTTTTATTTTGTACAGTCTAATAATTGCTGACGTTTAGGTGAGGTATTTTTAAATGTTTGAACAAACTTCTCAACTTTTCAAGTAGAAAAAATGCTCTGATCGTGATTTCAATGGAATCTCAAATTGGATCTAGTTTGTACTTTCGGGAGGTCGAAATTGAAAATTCTCAGTATTTTTTAAAATAATCAGGAATAACCAAAATAAATTAAAATTTGTTAAAATTGTTTGGTAACCCTGATTAGTCTTCACTTGGATTATGTTTGATTAATTTTAGTTTGTTTTCTAAAAATGTCAATATATAATTATTTGTTTCGTCAAAAAGCTGAAAAATTTAATACAAAGGTCCATCATAAGTTTTTATTATAGCCATTTAAAAATATTGACATACATACCTATATAGGCAAGACTATTTGTTTATGCATTAATATTTGACAAAAGCCGTAGTTCAAAATGTATAAAATAATAAATTTAATACAAGGTCTTTATCATACAAGTAGTCAGAGTTGGTGTATTTTTACATTTTTGAAAAAAAAAAAAACAAAAAACTGTATTTTTTGTTTTAAACTGTTTCATACAAAATAAATTGTTTTAAACAGTATATTTAAAATAACTTAATTTTAATTTAATATGTAATTTACTTATATGCCAATATGCCGTGCACTAGTATAGGTATGTTTCACTTTTTATTTATTACTTAATTTAAACCTTAAAAGTATTTGAAATATATTTTAAATATTTTCTGAATGGATGTTTTATGTGGAAATTATATTATGATTATTTAATTAACTATTAAGTAAAAACATTTTAAATTTGATAAATTATTCAATAAAATTGAAAAAAAATGAAGGATGGTAATAGATATAATTATTTATAATTATATTTATTTTTTATTTATTATTTATATTTATAAATAATTATTTAATACCTACTTCAACTTTTTTTTGAAGGATATCTATTAATATTTATTATTAATAAAAAGCCGGAAAAAAAACACAATATTCACTTGGATTTTACATTGTTTTAAACATATGTTTTATTCGTTTTAAACAATTAACAAAACGTTTTCATGCTTTAAACATGTTTAAAACAAGTAGTTTAAACTTTAAAACATTGTGTTTTAAACATAAAAACCCAGCAAGTAGTTCATACTTTTACGTTTTACCAAAAAATTACTGATTATTTCAGGAAAATTGGTATGCAAATATGAATTCATTCTGGTAAGACGTATATCTATTTACGTCATGTTTACCTGCAGTAGACGACAGTTGAAACTTGATAAATATTTTTAAAAAGTAATAATAATACGGTCAATGGGTATTCTCAATCGGTATTGTATGAAAATAACTGCCAAATATTATTAGCTTTAACTAAATAATATTATATGTAAAGAAATGTAATACAATTTGTTCTAATAAGTAATAAATAATTTTAAATGTTTACGTTTGTATATATTCACGGAGGTCTGGGACTGATATGCATATTTTATATACACACTTGTCACTTATACAGTACATGTAATTAGTACGTAAAACCAGTCATACTAATATATTACTTAAATTTTAAAATAATATAACATAGATAAAATAAAACATAACATATAGAATATAAATATAATGTACCATGTCATGAAATTTTCATCCAATGAATATATTAGAATTTTCTACGAATGGTATTATTTTTCAAAATATATAAATTTGACTCTTTCGAGTAGATATTTATAGACATTTGACCTTTTTCAATTTTTCAAGTTCTGTCTATGAATGTTAATAAAAAAATTTTCAGTTGATCAAAAAGTGTGAAAATTGAACCTACATTGACTTACATGGTTTCTCTTAAGTTACTGATACTGTAACCAAAAAAGCCAATAAATTTATGTGTAGGTACACTAGATTTTTTTTATAGACGTCTGAAATTCACGCTTGGATGAAAATAAAAAGATTTTTTTCTTCTTCAATAGATGTAAATAAAAACACACATAGGGGGCGGAGTGGCCGATCGGACTAAGGCGCCGGTTCGAACCTCGGCCTCGGGCGGCACTTCTTTTCGGGCAATCACGGTGTCTGCAGGAAAGAGGCCGTTATCCCCCACCTGGATATAGCAGATACCATCGAGTGCCCATTTGAAAATCCTGCCAAACTAAAACACACGTGTTGGTAAAACCTACAGTATCCTCCCCTACAAACAAACAAACATTTAATGGTCATAGTTACCGAGCTTATAATAATACCTATAATGATGAATAAAATAATATATTAATAAGAAAAAAAATATTTTTAAACGAATAAAACGTAAATATTTGAACAAAAAATAATTTTTATATACACAACTTGATTTTTATTAATTAAACTGTACTCTATAGATAAAATATATTTACACAATAATAGAGCCTAATTCTATACAAACTGAATTTTGTTATCATTTAATATGATAAGTATTGGGAAATTAACAACAAAATATATGTGCACTGCTATTTTATTTTCTTATTTTAATCGAATCATTCTCTGTTTACAAAAGTCTTCTGGAGTAGAAAATATTTCCATTGATATTAAACGGTGGAGGTGTGCGCAATATGTCCATCATCGGTAACTGCAGTAAATAAGCATTTGGTTCTTGGAGGTTTTAATAGCCGACGGTAGCCACGAAATAAAAAATATTCCATAGTGTATGACGTCTTGTATGCTTTTTGAAATGGCATATCAAAATGAGTTATGTAACCAAACTATATGATACTCCACTGCTACAGTATTCAAGTTTTTATTCGCAATGGACGATCGTCATTGACAATGAGAACTGTAGGGTTATGAGGGATTGCATCTTGTTTAGTGAAATTCAAACGCTTACGTTATAGGTAGTGATAGCGTTTTCCAAATGCTTTTCCTTTACCATGATGATCTCCAAGCAGACGTTATCATTTATGATTTGATGTTTGTTGCTTGACTTATGGGTCGTAACGGCATTAATAGTAACAAATTTGAAAAAATTAAGTATGAATCCTTCGCATATGTTTTGAACGATCACTGCTTGCTGAAAACTTTTTTTCACAATAATCGCACTCGAATGGTCTTTCACCTGTGTGTATTCTATAATGTATAACACAACTTTTTTTTTGCGTAAATGATCGGCCACAAACGTTGCAAGCATATGGTTTCTCACCAGTGTGCGTTCTTTTATGTGTAACCAAAGTTCCTTTTTGCGAAAATGATTGACCACAGACGTTGCACGTATATGGTTTCTCACCAGTGTGCGTTCTTATATGTGTAACCAAATTTCCATGTAACGAAAATGATCGTCCACAATAATTGCACGCATATGGTTTCTCTCCAGTGTGCGTTCTTTTATGTATAACCAAAGATCCTTTTTGCGAAAATGATTGACAACAGACGTTGCACGCATATGGTTTCTCTCCGGTGTGCGTTCTTTTATGTATAACCAAAGATCCTTTTTGCGAAAATGATTGACCACAGACGTTGCACGTATATGGTTTCTCGCCGGTGTGTGTTCTTTTATGTACATACAATTTAGATTTATAGCTAAACGTTCTAAAGCAAACGTCGCACTGGAGAGGAATGTTTCCAGTGAGGACATTTTCGTGAATGAATATACCGTTGGCGTTGTTAAATATTTGATTACAATATTGGCCTAAATACATAACTGTGTCGGTAATATCCCGATATTCCGATGGGTGATCGTCCCGAGAGTCAAAATGTTCTAATTTATTTCTAAAATCTTCGCCAATATAATTATTACTATCATAACATGTCTCCACATTAATGTCCACTGATTGAGGGGAATCGTTTTTCGAATATTCTTTATCAGTCGTCTGTCGTTTATGTTTATTCGATTTTTTCTGTAACATTACATCGTTATGAGTTACCACCTATCAAAGATTAAATCAAAAAAATACATTAATTATTTTAAAGTTACATACACGGAATATAACAATACGATGTTAAGTTAGGAAAACTTCTTAAAATGTCATGAATTTTTTAAAAATTTGAACTTTAAACGCTACTAATTTACTGATTATTTTGGTATATATTTTTGTATTAGTTTAAAACAATGTCATCATAAGTTACGGTACTTTAAGAACCTATACATGTTATTAAATTTTAAGAGTTTTGGAAATAGCTGGTAATGAATAATACTAATAGATATGTATAAAATATATAATAGGTATAAATTACCTAGGTAGGTATTAATTACTACTAACAAAATAACAAATATTTTGCATTAGTCGGAATGTTTTTTAAAATTTTAGAAAACTCTTGAAAGGAATAAATATTTTAAATTTTAGATTCTGAACGGAGCAATGAATGTATTGATTTTACAATGATGCGTATTTTATTTTATTTTTCGAGCCTGTCATCCAATTTGAGACAGTACATCACATGCTTGGATTTTCTTCTGTCTCCAACAGTATTTTGTTCATATAGGAAATTGAATCTAGTTGGTGTATTCGGAAAGACAAAATAGTTTTCAAAATCAAAGGGAAAAACAAAACAAAAATTAAGGAAAAATGTTAATTTTTACGTAAAACCGATATTGGTTTAAATCTAAATCAAATGACTGTTGATACATGCAATTTTGACTGAATGTTTATATTAGCATTTTCTATACCTACTCTATAACGTTTTAAAAATATTTTGACTTAATTTAAGCTTTTGACGGACATTAATGTAAAAAATATTTAGTTTCCAATTTTTTTTCTATTAATATCAATAAAATTGTATTCGTTAGGTTAAAAAGCTTGAAAATGTTATGTCTTCTAAAAAATTTTTACAATGAAAATTGAAAAATATTAAAAGTATATAGTCACAATATTTTATAAGCATTTTGAAAAAAATTATCAAATTTAAATTTAAAAGTGGGTACCACTCTGCTGTACAGTAGTTGTAATGGATGTGTTATATTGAAATTCAATGATAAATCATTGTATACGAAAAACGATTCTGAGCGGAGACGTTGTGTCACTTGTATAAATCATAAAATTTAATATTAAAATTTTTTTTTTATATAAAAATTTAAAATATTTCGTACATAATAAATAGCGTGACTTTCCGATGAACTCTTTCTTTTTTTATAGAGGTAGAAAAACTTGGAGGACCTTCTATTAAAATGTCTTCTGTTAACTTTAAATGCAAATAAAAAATAATCATATGTAGTATATTTATCACACATCATTGTAAAATCAATACATTCATCGTTCCACTCATGACATATATTTATACTTAATATTTTTGAACTTCAATTAATGAAACTTATAAGGAACTTTATATTAAATTTTCAAGCTTTTTTACTAAGTGAAAAAGTTTTTATCGAGAATAATTAAAAAAATTACAAAATTCAACATAATTGCCTAAAAAAAGAGTCAAAATATTTTGAAAATGTTACCATATAGGAAATGCTAATATAAATGTATGGTCAAAATGACAGGGATGTACATTTATTAATTTTGAGTAATACCAAAAAATAAAATCGATTTATTCAAAAATTGGTTTTGAGTAAAAATTACCACTCTTTTTAGGTTGTTTTTGGTTTTTCTTAACGCTTTGTAAAGCGCACTTGAAATTTTCAATTTTTACCACCCAAAACAACCAACTAGATTCACTTTTCTATCAAAAAATCGTAGCATTTTTAATATGCAAAATGTTGTTAATAGAAAAAAAAACGCACATGATATCAGTGGAAAATCAATACATTCTTTCTTTCGCTCAGCCCAAAATCTAAAATGATTTTGTAGTTAAAAATGTATAAAATTTTAAAATTTTATAGCTAAGAATTGAAACTCTTCTTTATTCACAATAATATCATCATATATACTAAGAATTATATCATAGGCTGACTCAATTTTCGTATACAATGATATATTATAATTGAATACAAATTTAACACCATCCATTACAGTGACTCCCTTGTAACCTACTGTATAACAGAGCGATTTTCACTTGCCCACATTTTTATATTAAATATTTAAAAATTATTAAAAATATTGAATAGGTTGATCTAGTGAAAAATTTATACTGCAGATAGCAGGGCCCTAATTATTCATATGTATATATAAAAAAAATATATTAAAAAGCTAATACAAACCTTAATAGCTTTTTTCTGTTCCCTTTTTTTATTTTTTAATGACTTTTTAACTCTACAAAAGAATAGAATAATTAATTTTTGAACATTGCAATACAATTTTGTAAAATATATAATTAGATAAGTATATGATACACAAATGATAATTTTAGTCAAAAATGATTTACTAATTTTACTCAATTTTCTTACTCACAATTCAGGATACTCTTCTTTATGGACTTTTGAAATTCTTGAATTATAAATAGTGCTAATCATATTGGAATCTGTTTAAATATAAAAACAATGGAATAATATAATAGAACATTTTAACAAAACATTATACTTATTTATAATAGAAATTCAATTATATATTTTAGAATAAACATCTTTACACGATTATTAATTTTAATTCCCTCTTAAATATAATATATAAAATTCATTACATAGTTTAAGTACTCTAAAATAACCAAGACATTATACGTAAGAATGTATTGATTTTACAATATATGTGTTTTTTTTGTCTTTTTTTGTCTGTCTTACTTATGAAGCAGTAAAAATGATTCAATTTTCTACTTCAGCATCTTGTTTGATACCATACCAACAATAACATTATTTTTCTATGAGCGTTTGAATTAAAAAATTTTACGATATTGGATATATAGCGATAAACTAATGAATTCCTATCAATTGATTTGTGATCATTTGTTGTAATTCAAAAATGAATAACTCTGGAGACTTGGACATTTTCACCAAAGATTATACTAGTATTTTCCATACCTGGTAAAATGTTCAAAATATATTGATACTTTTTGAGCTATAAACATAAAAATTTTAGATTTTTATACATATTTTTAAAATTGTTTTTGATAAATGTTTGATTACTATGTTAAAAGGCTTGTAAATGTAATGCAAGGTTCCTTATATGTTGTTTGAATAGCAGTTTAAAAATATAAAAGATACAAAATTATGATTCTTTTTATGAGGACTTAAATATCACATTTTAACAGCATTTATTAAAACCATAAAATGTGCACATTATGTTGCAGTTTAAACATTAAAAATGTACAATGATGTTTCTCATAAGTATTTAATATTATAACCAAAACCTCTAAAAAGTATATTATCAAAATTTTTATTGAAATTTGGACGAAATATATATTTAAATTTTAAACGAAGAATAACAATATTGGTTAACTTTTAGTAATTTCAAATTATAATACGTAGGTCTTTTTTAAAGTACATATTATAAATGAAATGTTTTTGGAAAGAATAATTCAACACTATTAGTATACATTAATTTTATAGTAATAATAATATCATAAAATAAATTTATAGTAATTTAGACTGAAAACAGTCAACACTTAAATTGTTTTTCATATACAATGATCTTATATCATTAAGTTCAAATTGAACACGTCCATAAAAGTGACCCACACATTCAATACCTAATGTAAAGCGGAGTGGGTACCCACTTGTGCCCTTTTTGTTTTGATTTTACCTATAGCAAATAAACAACTTTTGAGGAACATTATTTGTATTAACTTTCAAGACTTATGAGTTATGACTGAGCAAAAACTTATTTATTGACAATTGAAAATAAATTGGAAAATGTTTTATGTTAATAAATAGGTAGCTCAAAAATGTCAAAATATTTTAAAAACTATCATGTATAGAAAATGGCATTATAAATATTTACTTTATTCGTTTTTCAGTCACACCAATGAAAAGTGGGTTATCCTATAATTTCTGGTTTTCTTAATTTTTTTTTCTTAGATGACTGAAAACTATTATTAGTATTTTTACTTTTGACCTAACAAAGTACCAACTAGATTAATTTTTCTACAAGTTTAAAATTGAATCAATTTCCCGTCTATAAAGTGTTTAAAAATAGCACACACACACACACACTGCATGATAAAATCAAAACGTTCAAAATAGTTCTAAAATAATAAAAACTGTTATTATATATACAACTTCTCATTTTTATCATTTGACTATCATCTAGGTGTAGATAAAATTAATGTACACGATAAAAACATAATTCTAACTGAATACCATTTATTATTTAATATGATTAGTATGTACCTATTACGAAATCAAATTGAATTACAGTTTACAGTAATAACCTATAACTAATAAATACAAAATATTATTTTTAATTTGAGTTAAATTTATTTTCATTAAAAATACCATAAAAACTGAAATATTAGTCAGAAAATAAATACAATTTATCAATAAATAGCTTAAAAATCAAAAAAATACTGAAAGAATTTAAGATACACCTTCTTATCACTGCTATTTTTTATGATTTTGAAAGCCACAATATATATGTGAAAAATAACACTAAAATCATTTAGAAATTAGAAATTAAATAGACATAAATACAATTATACATCCATACAATGTTGTTTCTATTTTAAGTCAACACAAGTACACTAGTCCCATATATTTTGGATTAGTCAGATCCTATTGAATAAGTTAATTCAAACATGTATTACAGTGGCGTGCTCAGCGGGTAGGCCTGGTAGGCCCGG
>NC_042494.1:142122247-142130251 GCF_005508785.2 Acyrthosiphon pisum
ATTTTACGATGTTCATATGAGATAATGAATATGAATTATAAATGTTATTTTTGGTGCCTATTAATAATTTATTACGGTGTGTCGGTGTGTACTGTGTAAACGTATAGTGAGTGTCAGAGCCGATCGAGGTAATAGTTTTGTCTGTGTACACTATTTAGAATAACCTAAATACATTTTTTTTTATAAAACTGCTTAAAATTTGACTACCTACTAATTAAATTAAAATAAAATGAACAGCCAGTTTTATAAACCTATTCCGAAATCCACAAGGACATTGAACGATGATGATAGTACAACAGATCAACCTCAATTGAACATTTTTAAATTAAATGTTACCTCGACTTCTAACGAGTCTTCAACTTCTTCTTCTTGCTTAAAAGTGACTCGATGACTTAAATTCACTAAATAATTATATTTTATGTAAGTAGGTATACTTATAATTAAAAAAAACTATTGTTTCACTTGTATTCACTTTTAATATCTTTGAAATATTATTAACAAGTCAAACAGGAGGAATTAATTGTGTTATATTAGGTATATTATGTGATCATTTTTTCTAATTAAATTTAAAAATGTTATAAAAAGTTTCTAAAAAATAATGTATACCTATATAAATTAAAACAATTATAACCAGGCCTGTCCTACATTTTTATCCTGGGCACGCCTCTGATGTATTAAACAAAAATTTACACTCAAAGCTAATTTTTGTAGATGGTATATACAATTAGAGTATAAATATACTACTAGATATTTCAAATATTAAATTATTAAGTTTCCAAAATCAGTTAATATATTATGGAATTTTGTATTGTGCTAATTAATAGCAGTTTCTAAAACATTTATTTCAGAAGATATTTTTGTAAGATGCAAATTTTACCATTGTGAATCTCATTTGACTGCTCTTTGAATATATTTTTTTTCAGGTCTTCCATATTTTTAAGATTTTTTTGTATAGTTACATATTTTGACGACTGGGCACCATCAATTATTACCATCTAAAATTAAATGTTTAAGACTATAAATATAAATCTTAGCATGTTTATTTCTTTTACAAAAATGATCAATATCAGCAATAGACAAATATTTCTTATATTCAAAAAAATTACAAAAAAGTATAAATTAATAAAATAATAATAAATACCTTAGATTTTTTCTTCTTTTTCTTAATCTTTTTGAATGGACTTTTTAACCTAAAACAAAAATACGGTTCACTAAACAATGAAGTAAAATAATAAAAACAATTCAATATTCGAATATTATGTAAAAGGTATTCAAACAGAAGAAAATACAAATTATAAAATAAAATATTTACGTGACAAATAAATATGTCTAAAATACTAGTTATTACTTAGTTATTCACTAAACAATGACCTAACATAAAATTATTAACCATTATTTAAAAAAAATCAAACAGATTCTTTTTCTTTGATCAAAATCTAAAGTTTATGCAGTTTAATCTGAAATTGTTCACGTGGGTAGGACGGTTAGTTTTTACATTTGGGTGCACAATATCTAAATTTGGAACTAAAAATGATATAATATTATAAAATGTATTATTTATACCAGGTGATTTTTTTATCATTGAACACTCATTATTTCAAAAAAGTTTAAATTTTTTGAAAATATTTTTTTACACAGTTTCAAGTCGCTTGTAAAACTTGAGCGGTGAAGTGGACAAACATTTTGTGGGGTAACCCCGTACCACTCCACTCCGCTCATCTAAACTTTGAATATTTATAACTCATAAACTACTCACCCGAAATTTGATTTTCATGTATCAAAATACTAAGAAAAATATTCTGCTTTGGAATATAAAATTAAAACCCTATGTTGTCATTCAAAAAAGTAAAAAACTTAAAAAATTATAAGGATAAAAAATATTTAAAAACATAATTTTTTAAGAAAAATATTGTTTTATAAGTGACTTGAAACTATGTAAAAAAATATTTTCAAAAAAGTTTACACATTTTGAAATAATGAGTGTTCAATGATAAAAAATTCACCCGGTATATTTATTGAACTAGCTGATTACGTGCACGTTGTTGCCCATTAAATGTATCAACTCTATATGACTCAAACTTTGTTTTTTTATTATCTAATATTCGGTGTATGGTGTTCAAAATGTATCTTAACTTTTCCGTTACCCGGAATAAAAATTCTGATTCGCAGCAGTACATTATGCGGTAGATCGCCGACCCCGTGCTGTTTGTACGTGAGTGTATGATTTAACTCTTATACCAAGTTTGTCGTTTTTACTTAATTTCACCTATGGTGGATTAATATAATCAATTTATACAAAATTCTATCCTAACCTAATCGTTCTAAAATCCGATGAATAAAAAAAAAACAAATTTAACCCTTTATAAATTAACCTCTTCTTCTCAGAGATCTAATCTATCCACAAACATTAATTTATATACAAATAAATGAGCGGAGTGGAGTGATACGAGGTTACCTCACGAAATGTTTATCCACTTCACCACTCATCAAAACTTTGAATATTTATAACTCATAAACTACTCACCCCAAATTCGATTTTCAGGTATCGAAACACTTAGAAAAATATTCTGCTTTAGAATATAAAATTAAAACCCTATGTTGTCATTCAAAAAAGTAAAAACTTAAAAAATTATAAAGATAAAAAATATAATTTTTTAATAAGAACGTTGTTGTATAAGTGACTTTAAACTTTAAATTTACACTTTTCGAAATATTGAGTGTTGTTTGATAAAAGAATCACCCGGTATATGGATATTGACAAAAGATAATAATACAAATCTACAAACATGTCTGATTAACCAATAGCAACCAATATATTATACACCGGTGGATTTTCCTAAATTTTTATTTCATATAAAATATATATAAGATAAATCAAACTAAATAATAATGATACTAAATACTAATAAGTAATTAACTTATTTGGATACTTACAATGTCAATTCTTTATCATCTTCTGAAACATTTGCAATTTGAATCGCTGTTGTAAAATCTTCTTAATAAACACATTAAATATTAATATAATATTGACATCATGGTCACAAAAATAACGTACCTCTATTCAAATTGGAAGCACTTAAATTGATTTTATTCAAATACTTGACATTGTCATCAATGGTCTCATTATAAAATTGTACTACATTCAAAATAGATTTATCCTTATTTAAATGTTTTTCTTTTTGTACCTAAAGACAACATGACAGTCTTATATCTAATACATTTAATTTTTATGTCAAAACAAACCATTTTTTTATCTCTATTCTTTTTCTTCTTTTTTTTTTTAAATCTACAATTAACATAACAATAAAATACAATATCATAAATAAATAAGGGTGAACAATTAGGTACTGCTTTGCTGTACAGCAGTTGTCGAGTGTGTCATTATAATAGATGTGTTCAATTTGAAACCTTGAATTAAAATTTAAAGTTTTTTTGTTAAAGTTGTTATTAAAGTTTTCAATATTTTAAAAAAACTAGAATAAAATAGAAAATTTCTTATAGCTATAATAGCCAAAAAATATCAAACATTTTATTATGTATGGTAAGTCATACTGAAATTTTGTGAGCATTGAAAGTATCTACAGTTATAAGTTATAACGTATACATATGTAAAGTACACCAAAAACATTAAAACGATATTGTCATCAATTGGTATTACGTATAAATATTTTGCTACACAAGTTTGGTAGTAAGTCACATTTGATAAGTATTAATTTAAGAATACACAAGAGCAATCACGAAATTAAAATCTGAGAATACATACAAATATATTAAAATAAGCTTTTTTGACTAATTATTTATTCATTAAAACGAAATTAGAGGCTCAAGAACCAGTAAAAAAAAAAATATTATTAATGTAAGTAATGCATAAAATTATTTTAGTAACTTATTATTAAATGTACAATAAATAAAAATATGATCATACAAATCAATCTGGACTTTTATTGATAGGTACTTACAAAGAGTCACCTTCTGAAGCATTAGACATAGGAATTCTTCGAGTCAATTCATCTAAAAATATAAACAAAAATATAAAATAATAAAATAAATCATAAACATAATTTCAAAAAAAAACAGACCTTTGTTGAGATTAGAATCCATTGTTTCGTCTTTATGCAAATGCTTGTCATAATCATCACAGGTCTCATAAAACTTATCTACTTTCAATGTAACTATATCGTTATTCATATTTTCACAATTTTTCACCTAAAGACGACATAACAGTCTTATATGTATCTAAGATTTTTTTATTTCAATGTCAAAACAAACCATTTTTTTATCTCCTTTTTTTTTCTTCTTCTTTCTTTTAAATCTACAATGTGCATAACAATAAAATACAATATCACGTATAAATATATTTTAACAAACAGGAACCTTATACATACATTAAATGTTTGTAAATTTCTTAAGAATTAATTTAAACGTGCTCAAGAGCAGCCACAAGATTCAAATCAGAGAAAACACACCAATAAAAAATGTTTAATGTAAATATGGCACAAAATTAATCATGTAACTTATCATTAAATGAACAAACGCGGGCGGCATTTTTTTTCGGGCCTGTCACAGTGTCTGGAGAGAAGTGCCGCAATCCCCTACCTGGGCATGGCAGATACCTACAGTTGCCCACTAAAAAATCTGCCAAACTAACAAACATGCGTGTTTAACCTACGGTACCCTTCCCCACAGTTAAAACCACTCAATGGCCTAAGTTACCACGGGTTAATAAATAAATTTGATCTTTCATTGATCCGTACTTACAATGTGTCACCTTCTGAATCATTAACAATAGGAATGCTTCTTGTCAATTCATCTAAAAATATAAACAAACATATTAAATAATAATCAAATAATTGTATAAATCATAATCATCATTGAAACAAAGACAACAGACCTTCATAATAATTGTCATTGTAGTCACAGGTCTCATTACAAAACTTCTCTACTTGCAATGTAACTATATTGTTATTAAAATGTTCACCATTTCGTACCTAAAGACAACATAAGATTCTTATAGATATTTATAATTATTTCATTTTTCTGTAAAAACAAACCATTGTTGTATCTTGCTTCTTTTTCTTCTTCTTCTTTTTAAATCTACCAAGTGCATAACAATAAATTACAATACCACGTATAAAAAATATTAAAATATACAGGTAACTAATACATACATTTTGATTGGCGTGTCTTCTCTGATTTTTATACAGTGGTTGCTCTTGTGCACATTTAAATTAATTTTCATAAAATGTACAAACATATAATCATTGATAATAAACACTATAGATTGTTCACTGGACGGTTTTTCGGTGGCATAAAATATTTACTGCCGGTAGATGGAGAGACGCAAAAACTACTAACTATTATAACAATACCGTCTATTACTAACCACGCGCCTGCGAGAAAACCATGGTCACCCAGGTTAGTATAGGGTTACCATATTTTATTTCGCAAAAACCGGGACAACATTTTTAAAATTTTTAAAATTTATTTTCTGATAATACAATATACTTTGTAACACACATTATATGGATAATAATATTTGAAGCTTTAAAAATTAAAGAATACATAATAAAATATAACATTTTTAATCTGTGTCCGATGTGTTCTCCGTCGGCAGAAAAGTCTGAGTTGTTTGATACTTGGCTGAACTATGCACTTTTTGAAGCAATGTTTTATTGGCGAGTATTGACTCATAAAATTGACTACAAGACATGTTATCAAAACTTGTTTTAATTATTAATGAAGCCTCGACTGTACTTATATCTAGTTTATTTCGTGATTTTGTCCATGTACTATTCATTAATGAAAAGACACGTTCGACTGCTGCATTTGAACCAGGTAATGAGAAAGAAAATTCAACAACTATTAATAGACAATCAAATGTTATATTAAGTTCTTTAAAATGTTTAAATGCTGATAACCAACGTTCTTCAAGTGATATGTTATGCCATTCTTCACTTTGTTCTTTGAAATATTTTTCGAACATTTTAAATTGATCAAAAAAATTGTTTTCGTTAATACAAATCGTATTACAAGTTGTAGTTAATAATCGTATTGAATTCTTTGCATTACTCCAAGTGACATTGTTTTTGGAGTGAGTGTCACCCATAACAAATCTTTTAATCGGAATTATGATGGTTCGATTCCAGACCAATTGTAAATATAATCATAGCAAATTTCATAAAAACGATCACATTTACTGTCAAAATATCGTTTATTTATGTGTCCTTCTTCTTCAATTTCTTTTAATAAGTTTTCAACTTCAGTTGTCAAAAATTTTTCTTCTCTTTTATTCTTAATTATATTTAATAAATTTTCAACAAGCATCATAATTTCTATAGCTGATAAATGTTGGCTCTCAATTTTTTTAATGTAACAAGTAATAGTCTTCAGTTGGCATGATACAAATTTTAACCACAAAAAAGAAGTTTCATTTTCAAAAAAACATTTTAGAACAGTTGGACATGTATTTTGGGACAAAAAATACGATTTTAACCCACTATAAATGGATATAATTCTGTCTATAGCTGGATATAATGAAAGCCACCTAGTTTTGGAATGCGATAACAAATCATTATATTGTACATCTGCAAAATCACAGAACTCTTTTAGACTTTCTACACGAACAGTATATATATGAAAGTATCCATATATTTTGCAAACAACGCTTTCGACATCAATTGGAAGTGAATCTACAGCTTGTTGTATATCGTTATGAATTATGTGTGCAAAACATCCCATACCAAGTATATTTCGATCTAATGATTTTTTTAACTTAATAAAAACATTATTTTTACCATGTCTAAAAATTCCTCCGAAATTAGTATTTGTATTGTCGGCCGAAAAGCTGATGATTTTGTTTTTAAGATCAAAATTATTAATAACTTTAATAATATGATTATGTATTAATTCTGCAGTTTCTCCAGGTAAATTGGAAAATTCAAGAATTTTGTTTTTTACGCCTGCAGTGGTCGAAAAATAACGGACAATGACAGGAACTAACTTAATAGCTTTATGATTCGATGCGTCTACAAGAATTGAAACAAATTTAGCTTTATCTAATTCAGCTTTCATTAATTGTACAGCATACGGTGCAATAACATTTACTGCAATATCTCTAGTTTTAGTACGGCCAGCAGTAAATTTTTTTTTATCAAACATTTTTCTGATTAATTCAGAAGTACAAGTCATAGAGTTGAAACTTTGATTATGTACAATTGTATGGTAAACAAATGTAACTTCTTTAGACGCAAGTTTTAACGCATTTTCGTCTGGTTTTAATGGAGTAAAAAATGTACGTACCGAGCTATTGGTAGCATTTTTGCATGTTCTATGTTTTTTTGTTTTGAGATGATCATTTATATCAGATCGCCCACCATGGCTAACCGAAAACGAACTTGAACAAATTGTACAATATACATCATAGTCGTTATCTGCTTCAACTTTTTTAATAAATTTAAATTCACTTTGAAGAGTTTCGTTAAATTTACATAGGCGTTTTGGGGCCATATCGCACTGTTTTCACGAAATACCGCACGGCAAACACAGTCGTCAACACTACAACACTACAACACTACAACACTAGACACTATATTAGGTTCGGGTCTAGTGATTACTGATTAGTTCACCACAACTGACAAATTATTAAATAATAAATGGTTGATCCGTTTAGCGATAACTAAAACTATCGTATCTAGTATCTACGGAACGGAAATACGAAGAACGTATTAGACAAAAATTAGCGTCACAGAGTCGGGAAAATAATTTAAAAATAGATTTTGTCATTTATTCAACTGACAACTTGTTATTTTATAACTATATCTTGTACATATTTTGTTTATAGTTATCTCAGATCTTACTTGTTACTTTTTTCCATCAAATGTCTAATAAAAGATAAAAGAAATTATTGAAGTCTCATTCCGGGACAATATGCTGTCCCGAAAGACATTATCGGGACACCGGGACGCCATACTCAAAACCGGGACTGTCCCGGCCAAACCGGGACGT
>NC_042494.1:142130301-142138802 GCF_005508785.2 Acyrthosiphon pisum
GATAAAATGTTGGCTTCTCAATTTTTTTAATGTAACAAGTAATAGTCTTCAGTGGCATGATACAAATTTTAACCACAAAAAAGAAATTTCATTTTCAAAAAAACATTTTAGAACAGTTGGACATGTATTTTGGGACAAAAAATACGATTTTAACCCACTATAAATGGATATAATTCTGTCTATAGCTGGATATAATGAAAGCCACCTAGTTTTGGAATGCGATAACAAATCATTATATTGTACATCTGCAAAATCACAGAACTCTTTTAGACTTTCTACACGAACAGTATATAACAAATTGTACAATATACATCATAGTCGTTATCTGCTTCAACTTTTTTAATAAATTTAAATTCACTTTGAAGAGTTTTTTTAAATTTACATAGGCGTTTTGGGGCCATATCGCACTGTTTAAAAATACCGAAATATTGCGAAATACCGCACGGCAAACACAGTCGTCAACACTACAACACTACAACACTAGACGCTATATTAGGTTCGGGTCTAGTGATTACTGATTAGTTCACCACAACTGACAAATTATTAAATAATAAATGGTTGATCCGTTTAGCGATAACTAAAACTATCGTATCTAGTATCTACGGAACGGAAATACGAAGAACGTATTAGACAAAAATTAGCGTCACAGAGTCGGGAAAATAATTTAAAAATAGATTTTGTCATTTATTCAACTGACAACTTGTTATTTTATAACTATATCTTGTACATATTTTGTTTATAGTTATCTCAGATCTTACTTGTTACTTTTTTCCATCAAATGTCTAATAAAAGATAAAAGAAATTATTGAAGTCTCATTCCGGGACAATATGCTGTCCCGAAAGACATTATCGGGACACCGGGACGCCATACTCAAAACCGGGACTGTCCCGGCCAAACCGGGACGTATGGTAACCCTAGGTTAGTAATGAACAATACTGTTGTAATCGACAGTAGTTTTTTCATCTCGCCATCTACCAACAGTAAATATATCGTGCAATCAAAAAACCGCCAAGTGAGCAATCTATTGTGTTTATTATGAATGATTATATGTTTGTAAATTTGATGAGAATTAATTTAAATGTGCACAAGAGCAACCACAATATAAAAATTAGAGAAGACACTACACCAATCAAAATTGTAGTAAAAAATGCGCAAAATGAATTAAGTAACTTATTATTAAGTTTACAATAAATGAAAATTTGATTGTATAAACTAATTTAAGCTTTCATAGATACTTACAAACTGTTGCTTTCTGAAGTATTAGCAATAGAAATCCTTTTTGTGAATTCATCTAAAAATATAGACAAACAGTTTAAATGATAATAAAATAATAGCATCATAACAATAAAACAAAAAAAAAACTGACCTTTGATTAAATTAGAATCCCCTGTTTTGTCTTTTTTCAAATGCTTATCATCACAGGTTTCAGAGTAAAACTTTTGTTTCTTCAATGTAGTTTTATCGATTTTTAAATTTTTATTGTTGTTTACCTAATGAAGATAGTATCAGTTATATGTATAATAAATTATTTTTTTTTTAAGATTACAAACCTTTAGTTTGTCTTCTTTCTTTTTTTTCTTTTTTTTTTTTAATCTACAATGAACATAACAATATAATAAGGTTGCATACTACTTGTGTCTTTAAGTCAATAAGGTCGATAATTATACAAATTGCCTCCAGAATATATTATAAAAGTTGTCTCTCAACATAGGTACAATAATATATTTTATCGTGAATGAAAAGGGATAAGTACTAATCCCAATGATCAAGTAATAAGTTGAAAAGTGATTCCTTAAAAGAATATTTTCTATGCATTTGACAAATTTAAGGATTATCAAGAGAATATTTTAAGCTGTTTTTAAAATTTATTAGACATATATTATTATTATATATTATATTATATTTTTTAGGGATCAGTTAATTTTTATACAAGTCTATTATTATAGAATAAATTATAAAAAAATATAGTTTTTTACACTGTGTCATTACTGTGTATAATATTGAATTATATGTGCATGTGGACATTAGAATTTTTAAATCAATTTTATACTTACAATGGAATATTATCCTCTTCAACATTTTTAAAATTTTCTGAAATAATGGTAAAATTATTAGAAACATAAGAAAAAATCAATTTGAGTAAAAATAGAATTAACATTATTTTTCATATAATTCAAACATTAATTTTAATCCTTTCAGATAATTATGCAATTAATTATGGTGCATAACTATGTAAAGTAAGTTGAACAGAACTTGTTTTAAAATTTAGTATGAATAAAAGCCTATAAAATATCATAGATAATGTTCTAAGTAAAAGACAGAACTCGATTGTATTGCATCTTCCTTTGAACCAATATTCTCTTAGATATTACTTGTGTTTCAACTTTCTATTGCTCAAGTGATAACATTTAATATTATATATTGACATAAGTAGCTAATGCAATTATTGCTTTAATTTTTAAACATCAACTAAGAAAACTGAATTAGAAAAGTTTGCCTTATTGTAAATTAGATTCACAACTAGGTATTATGTATTAATATCTAATAATAGTCATTATTGTGAAAAAGAAAAATATAGAAGAAATTCAAATAATAATATTTGTTTTAACACTGGGCACCAACAATTATAACAACCTATAGAAACAATCAATGGGTAAAAAATTATAATCTACTTTTGGGTTTTTTTTGTTTCTTGCGTCTGTGAATTTCATGTTTGATAATATTTGCTATTGTTACAAAATCTTCTGTGGTTGTAGACATTCTTCTTCATTCTATAAAATGATAATTATAAATAAAATTACTTATGAGTAGGACTGGTAGGTATTAACTGTTACTACTAAATAATAATCTTCTAAATTATATGAAGTACTTAGGTACACAAACGGCATATAATATTATATATAATACATTTTTGTTTACCAAGGTCATAATAATTTGTAATCAGCTATCCATTGATTTGATTTTTGTTACTTAATAACAAATACCTATAACAGAAACTATGAATTCTCAACTTACTCTAACTTTATAATTTCTACACGATATAACAATTAAAGAAATGTTGTAACAACAGACAGAATTAACTATTAAGTAATAAGTAGTAAGTACGCTAATATCCCGGATACCTAAATGTTTTGAACATAATATTATTAAATGATTGGGTATTGGGAATTTGTGAAACATTTGGAGCCAAATTTAAATAATTTTTTTATCACAGAATACTGATTACTACCATAGAACAATACTACTGCCTCCATGTAATCTCTTTGATATACCGGGATTGTACCCAGGTATAATCCATCAATATATAAACATGTTATGGTTACCATTACGGTTCTTCCGTAGTTTTTTGACACATTTCTGTGCCACACTTATTATACTTAATTCTATATTGTTCTATGCTCATAGCAAGGGTCAATATTATTCACATCTTCTAAAAGTTGGTGTTCTCGTAAGAATGTAGTGCATTCTTGCTCTGAACTTGCAACACGAATATAAAAATCTTTGAGAAGCATGACGGAACTATCTAACAAAAAAAAAAAATACGAAAGATAGACAAGGACTACGTGCGTCGTCGAAATCGGAAAGCACACTAAACTATTATCGACTATCGGAGACGAAATATAACGTTAACATCGTTAATGATAAATTACCGATAAAGAAGTGGATAGTAGGTTTTGGCAAAAACGATAAAGCGATCAATATTATCTTTATCGTATTATCCGTATGGCCAATGAATAGATCACAGGTAGACCACAAGTAAGCGGTAGATCGCACGCTACACTAGCATCCATTTGCTGGTTGATAAGTTGAAGAAGATGAACTAATATTATTACGAGATTACTGTGCATTTTTAAAAAAATTAAGTACATTAATGCGAAAATCTAATTACTGCGAATCGTTAAGATTTTTGTAGTCTGGTAATAAGGACAATAAAAAATGTTTATCCGGATCATTACACTCTCTTTCCTCTAAATAATTCAATAACTTATTTTGGAATGGAGTAATAACGGGTTCTTTTGAATTTTTTTTAAATTTTTTTGAGTGTACTTGAGAAGTGGATGTAGAGGCTATTGCATTCTGCTCAGTTTCACCAGTCGGGTTAATTTCTTCCAAAGTTTGTTCACCTTGAACACTTTCGTCGACATTATATTCGAAATGTCCAGATGTACTAAACAAAAAAATAAAATAATTTATTACCTAATTATTATAAGGAGATAGATAAATATGATATGGTATTTTTTTAAGTATCTATGCATCTATGGATGTGCACTTATTTTTAAAAATGAATTATAAAATATAAAATCTGTCCACTTTTACTAGAAAATGAAATATAAATTAAATCACTAATGCATCCATGGTTTTCTCAGAGTATAAAAATTAAAAGCTATATAGAATAATACTTATTAAAAATAATGATATAAATTGCAGTAGTTATGAATAATATAAAAAAAAAAATACTTTTTTTTCAGCAACTGGTTTTAAAAATGATAAAATATCAGCGTAATGATATTTCTTCTTTTTTGATGCTCCCGAACCAGATGGGGTCAAATTTTCTTCCTTGTTCCACTTAATATAATAGTCACGGACATTTCGCCATTTTTTTTCTTTTAAATCTTTAGCTTAAATAAAAATATTAAAATAATCTATTTAAGTACCAAATTAAACATAAAAATTATTTATATTATATATTGTATATTTTAAATTTTTATGAATTTTTATCTCTAAATGGTTTGCAAATTTTCGTGATTTTTACGTATTTTGTTAAAATTCAAAATATAAAAGCTTATAAAAAAAATTGTAACTGTAGTTTCAATATTTTTCAACTGCATGCCGCATTGTAATAATATATTAGGAGCCTTGTTTTAAATTTTCAAGCTTTTTGACCCAACGAATTTTATTGACATTTATAGAAAGTTACGGATAAAAACTAGTCAAAATATAGAAAATGCTAATACCTATAAATATTCATTGAAAATGTCATGTATCTACGGTAATTTGTTTTAGAATTACACCAAAAACCAAAATAGATTTTGTCGAAAACAGATTTTACGTAAAAATTCCCGCTTTTCCTTCATTTTTTGTTTGTTTTCCCCGGCGCTATTGAAAACTACTGTGAATTTTAAACTTTGACCCCCCCCCCCCCTAATGCACCAACTAGATTGGTGACACTTTCTCATAAAAAAATATATTTCTGAAGAAATTTGAAGTAGTTTTACGTGCCCCAAACGGTGATGACCGACACAAAAATAAAAAATGTATAAACAAATAAACACACATCATTGTAAAATTAATACATTCATCGCTCCCCTCAGTATCTAAGATAACTTAAAATAAATTGAACAATTTAACTTAATTTAGTACTTAATGCAAAATTAATCCCCATATTTTTATTGAAATTGCTTAAAAAAGTTTAGGGAAAATTAAGTTAATTTCCTGTTAAAAAGAATAAAATTGAATAAGTTTATCAAACATTGAGACCTACATTCGTAATCAGCAATATTCATAATTAGGTATAAATTTGAAAAGTAGCGTATAATTTAATTTCACTTCAATATGCAATAAGTATAAATGTTGTCAAAATATGCTTTTTTCCGGTATTTGTCAACCGGGACTTGTTTCAAAGCCCTACAATTTGATTTTCACGTTGGTAAAAGTACCATTGCAGACATTGTTAGGGAGACCTGTGCTATTATTTGGAAAATTCTACAGCCTACAGAAATGCCAAAACCTACAGCTGAACAATGGCTTGGAATAGCTGATAGATTTTATCAAAGTACAAATTTTCCAAATTGCTTGGGTGCGATAGACGGCAAACACATACGATGTAGAAATCCCTTAAACTCCGGCTCATATTATTTTAACTACAAAAAATTTTTTTCTATTATATTGATGGCTGTAGTTGATGCTAATCTTAGTTTTATTTGTATTGATGTTGGAGTTTACGGTAGGGAATCAGATTCTACTGTATTTAAACAATGTACATTTGGTAAAAAACTGTATGCTGAACAACTAAATATATCGAAACCAACATGCTTACCTAATACAGAAAGTTCCCCATTACCATATGTATTTTTGGCTGATGAGGCTTTTGGTTTGCATACAAATTTGTTGAGACCATATCCTGGACGAGGTTTAAATGATAAGCGGCGTGTTTTTAACTACTGGCTCTCAAGAGCACGAAGGACGGTCGAGTGTGCATTTGGAGTATTATCTAACAAATGGAGAGTATTACATACTCCTTTATTAGTAGAACCAGATTTTGCCGATGAAATAATAAAAGCTTGTTGCATTTTACATAATTATGTTCGCCAAAGGGACGGAGCTAGCTTTGAAGATATATGGAGTCAAATCTGTTGGTCGATGACTTAAAAATTCGAGGAGCTCCAGCAAGAGCACATGGGATAGAGGTTAGAGACGCATAATATTATGCTGATTATTTTATGGGCCCAGGTTCAATACCATTCCAATATAGATTTATTTAAAATTTTCAAATTAAATAATAATATTTGGAATCAAAAATTGTTTATTTTTTTTATTTTAATAATATGTAAACTATAGATTAGGTATCCAAATAGGAAGTATAATAAACATAGTAGGTATAATAATAATTAGTAATATTATTACTACAGTATTGACTATTATTATTATTTAATTTTTTTTTGTTATACTTATATTATTATATTTTTTTTTTAATAATTTTAATACTTACGATTCTTGTTTTTTCTAAATTATTTGTAATCGACTTTTATATAATGGGTAATATTTTACCTAGACTTAAGTAGTAGGTACCTACATACGGGTTAAAAAAAGGTTAATTAAATGTACTTTTATTCTATTTTATATTGTTTTTTAAAATAATACTTTTACTTTATTAGATTACAACTAAGTTGTAGAAGGTAACAACAAGTAGTGTATTATTTATACTCAAAACAGTAGGCAGGTATAAAAATAAAATAAAAATATTAATTTAATTACCAAAGTAAAAATGTAACAGGATTAGATATAATTATTTTAACTTACCTTTTTCTTCTTTTTGTAATGGTGAAAGCTCGTTCCGATCGGCATACATGGCTTCAGCGATAAAATTCCAAGACAAGGCCTTTACATTTTTGTCACTATATTCTTTTGACCCGATATCCCATAAACATGGCCTCGACTCAATTTCAATGATCATTTTTTCATAATCAAACATTTTTTTCAATTTTTTAGCACAATTACCAATACAATTCAAATAAAATGTTTAAATGTATCGGTACCGCATGCGGAATACCGGACCGTGTGGACGGCTTAATTTGAAATAATGTTATTTTCATTTGTGTCCGGTTTTGGCAATACGACATTTCCGCAGCTTGTTGCGGCAGGTCGCGGAAATGTTCGGGCATGCCGCGTCGTGTGGACGGTTGTGTTTATAGCAATGTGTTTTCGTTTTTAACCCTGCCGCATGCGGAATCGCCACATTCGATGTCTGCGGAAAAAACGCATCGTGTGGCTCGAGCCTTACTGTCCCGTTCCCCGCTCGTTCAATAATTAACATGCGAATCGTATTTTGCTAAGCTGTATGCATATGTAACATAACTATTAGGTATTCTTAGAAATTCAAAATAATAATGAGCTCTAACTTGGGCGATTTTCATTACATTTTAATTTTTTTTTTTGAACTATTTTTAAAAATACGATCAACAAAATGGCCATCTCGGAAATTTAAAAAACGTATTTGTCTAAAAAAATTTTTTGAATTTTTGAAAATAAAACGAATATTATGCTATTCTATCAGAATTTCCATACTTATTACTGTAAAAAAATTAAAAACTGCATTTAAATAAATTAATTTCCCATGGTGGGTGTCAGGGTGAAACGGGACTTCTGGAACATACAGTTGTATATTATTGTATTGTTTCCACCTTACGCACGTCCCACTAACAAATTTTCGTTCACCGATTTCAATAGTGTACACTGTGTTATAGTATTGATATTAGAGTGAATTGACCTATTATACATTCATACGATTTAAATGTAACTGGTAAGATACTAAGATCTTATTATCTAAGGCACGACGTCAGCTTTTTATTAAGAAAGAGCGGGTATTTTGGTATTGTGAATAATATTCACAACTCGGATAATATACAAAATAAAGAACTACAAAGTTCACATATGCTTGTATGCAGGAACACCGAGTAAGCTATATACTATATATTGTCGAAGCTAAAGGTGGACTGGTTGATACTAATTATTAACATAGTCATTAGGTATAAACTATAAAGTATGTATAATAATAAGACTAACGATAATGTGGTTATCGCTTTATTAAATGTGTACGGAACAGTAATCGTTTTGAATCTAAATAAGTAAAACAAAGTAGGGTTAGTTAAACCATTTATGAACTCAAGAACGGCTGGACTAATAATTGTAAATTGTTATTTGTAATGATCTCCTATTTGTTGGATTCGTTTCACTCAGTGGCGTAGCCAGGGGGGGTTGGGTGTTTACCCCCCCCCCCCCC
>NC_042494.1:142138852-142148918 GCF_005508785.2 Acyrthosiphon pisum
CCCCCCCCCCCCCCATTGACATTTTCCCTCCTAATAAATATATTTTTTTATAAGGTTCAGGACTGCTTGCAAGTTATAAATTTGTCTTATGAAATGGCGAGATTAAATAAAAAGTTTGAATTTGCATATTTGTGTATTTTTTAACTTAAATGTACATACAATTGTCGGGAAAAATTATATTTGGATAACATTGAAAAATATCTTAAAAAATATTATGTTTGGTTAGGTACAATAGACGATAATTTGGAGATTTGGGGAGGCCGAAGCCTAATGCCATACTATTATAAAATTGAATAAGCTTAAAAAAAATTTAGTAAAAAGGTCGGAGGGCTGTTAAAGTTGTTGGTGGAGCTTGGCTACAGTTGGCCCTATGTTTGCATGTAAGATTTCATAAGTCTCTTTGTGACAAAACTGTGTTTAAACTATAATTGACATCTAGATTGTATATTGTATACGAAGAAACGAACATCAGTAGATACGTATTCGTTTATCACGGTGTTCACATATCAGTATATCACGTTATTCGTTATTACTTATTTATTAACCTAGTATTTTGTATGCCAGTATTTTTAAAAATTAAGTTGTTATTTATTTATCAAGTTTATATTATACCTACTTATTTTTTAGTTTTTTATTACCTAAATTGCAATATGTTTTATGATTTTTCAAAAATAATATAAAAATGTTGCTACATAGTACATATATTTAAGCATATTTTGAGAATTTTAACTGAATATTTCGATAATTTTTAGTGCAACAAGTCAAGTCCTGAACCCTAAATTTATTTATATGCGAAAACAGTAAAAACTTGGTTTTAATCTATACTCAAGACACCCCCCCACCCCATTTCATAATCCTGGCTACGCCACTGACTTTCCCCGATCACCAGAATAACTATTAAAATGTCGGAAAAATTAACGGAAAAGTAGGAAATCTGGATGACAAATATATAACAGTGGCACCATCTATCCAGCAAAAAAATAAACAAAATAATAATATATTTTTTGTTTATTATAAGGTTGCTATTGGTTACAAAAAATAGTTATTATGATTGAAAATCATTTTTAACTCGTATATTATATTAAACTAGCTGATCCCGCGTACTTCTCTGCCCGTAAAAAGACAACCCTTAAAAACATTGTGTTTGTTCAACTCCTTTTGTGTGTTACTTGCAGCAGTAAGTGCAACTTATCAAATTCAGAAGTAAGAATATTATCTAGTGAACCTCATAAGAATTTATTTATATTTTAATTTTAAAGCAAGTTATGGGTATTTAAAAATTTTAAATTGTTTGTACATTTTAAAACACTCATAACTTGCTTTAAAATTAAATAATTTTAAAATTTTATAAGAGTTCAATTCACTCTAATTTTTCAACAAATAAAATTAAACGTGATCTACTGATCTTAGAATTTTCTATGTTATGCTCTTGTAAGACGGAGAGTATGCATGTGGGTGTGTCTTAATATTTCGCTATTAAATATTTTGGCCTGAGGCGTAAAATAAGTATTTAATTAAATTATTAAAAAATGTAATAATGCCTATTCATTTAGATTGTTTAATTTAAAAAAAAAAACATAAATGTAAAATTATTTTACGAAGACAATTTAGATGAATGATATTTAAAATGTTCTTCAATGAATGTTGATACAAAATAATATCCATGATCATAGCCATCTTCAAGAAATACTTTGGTCTTGATTTTATTATCTTTACACTCATTGGCTGCTTTTACAAAATTATCAATTAGTAAATCCTTTGTTAAAAATTCATCATCACTACCCTGAAAACATTAAGTTCAGAAATTAGTATTATTGTAACCTATAAATATAAATTTAGTAATATTAATACTAACCACATGTATTAATATTTCCATTTCAGGGCCATCATAATTTTTTACTAAAAAAGTTGTATCCCATTTTTGCAAAATGTCTTTTTCCTCTCCAACTAATGCTGTCAATCCACCAATTAATGTGGGTGAATTAGAAATATTGCAAGCAGGTGCAAATAATGACACTGACTTATATCTGCCTGGATATTTTAAAGCACATAACAATGCTCCATGGCCACCCATACTATATATATATAAAAAAAAAATATTGTTATTATTATTATTTTTTTTTTAATAACATAAGCTAGAGAGCCATTAATCGTCCACATTTTTATATTTACCAATGTACATACATTGATACATTTATTGTCAATTAAATTTAATAATATATAATGTAATAATAATTATTTGTTATTATTTATAATTTACATAGGTTTGTTGCATAATCATATAATATCAATATTTTATGTTACTGCAATGTATTATAAATTAATATATTCCTACCTAGTGTGTATACTCCTGATACTTAGTGAGTGTAGGTACTCATATTTCATATCATATTATATAAATATCAGGGGCGCCATTTGAGGGGGGGGGCAGGGTGTGCGAACCCTGTAATTTTGTTGTCCACAATTGGCCTAGGCCTAATTAATACTATGGCCAGATGGCCTTCAGTTTGCCAATCTTTAATTGTGCATGCATCGCAGCTATTCACTGATAATCATAAATAATATTATAATATTGTGTTCTTTAATTTGATAATTGATAAATTGATATCGGTATCACTTTATCCACTGGCACACGCAAATATGTGTAAATGGTAAGTGGCTACTGACAGGGGCGGACTGGCTATTTTTGGCCCGGGGTGCAAAATTAATTAGGGGCCCGTAATTTTTTTTCAAACCTACCTAAATTAAGAAAGAGCCCTTAGTTTTATAAGTAAATATAAAAAAAAAATTAAGAATAACATGTTGTTTATTTGCAGAGATGTTGAAATATGTTATTTTATTTTTATTTTGTATAATACCGTATTATATTGTATACCGACTGTGGTAATCGGGGGCCCGGATCATAAATACAAACGGGGGCCCGGTGTGCTACTTAGTGTATAGCACCCTGGGCCAGTCCGCCCCTGGTTACTGATAGACAAAAGACATAAAATAATAATATGCATCTATTCTATCTAAAAATATCTTTACTATACACTATACAGTATATACACAGAATGTATGAACGGTAAAATGTAATGTGTTAACTATAAAAATATGTTTTTATTAAGTATGTTTTTGATACTGTAATGAATCTGTAATGAAAAATTGAAAACACTAGAAACGTTTTTTTAACGATTGGCCTGGAGGTGGGAAAAAATTGGCCTCTTTAATTGTTTGCACACCTTAAAAAAAAACTGAAATGGCGCCCCTGATAAATATCTTAGGTATTAGTATGCAGTAAGCATATTTCTTTTATATTTTATAAATTAAAGGTTATGTTATATTAATATATATTTTTTGAAGTTAAACTTCTTTACGCAGGGTAGTGAGGAAAAAAAAGCGAACGGGCGGCCGTACAAACGCGAACGCGTACATGTCCTTGTGCGCAGCCGCAGATTGTCGTAGCTATATTTTATAAACGGCTATGGGTTGTGGGCGGCCACGTGTATAACATACAGAAATTTACCCCCCCCTTTTTTTAATTTAAGTATATCTCGGTCCGGTTTCAACATAGGTACCCCGTTTTACCACGAAAAATGTTGTCTTTAGACCCTCTAAAAAGCCCCCCACATAGTGGGTGTAATTTTGACCCCCCCCCCCTCAAAGTTATCTCGGAAAAACTCGAGGTGTTGTCCCACGTTTCTGATACTCAATTTTTCTTATAGTATGTAGGTCGGTGATGAAATTTGGCGTCTTGTGTCGAGACTGTACAAGACGTTTTTTCCCATTTTCCGGGGCCCCGAAAGTTCAAAATTTGTGTTTTTCGGGGTGTTTCTGCACAGATACTTTTTTTTAGGCACGTCGAGCTGTTTTTGTAGTCGAGCCTTATAGAGGGCTTCGCGCTGTATCGATTGGAACCGATATCAAAGTTATTCGACTTTTGGTTAGGGAGCTATGATTTATATAATGTTTTTAAACAACTAAATTAAATGAAATAATTTAATGAAGAGAAAAAAATTATTTACGCGATATATCGATAATGTTCAGTCGCAAATGTACGTTTCGTATTTCAGTTATCATATGCCAATCATAACTACTATACCGATTGAGCAAAAATTATAATCGATCATTAGAATAAAAAAATAAAAAAATAATCTAAAAAATATAATTTACATTGTTTCTTTTCTTTCTTTATTATCCTCATCACCCCAGTCTATCCATGCCTTTCTTTCTTTTTCACTCACTCACGTGTAGCGTTAAAAAGAAGTTTCACTTCCTGCGCGCGTACTGGTAACACACACACACTTTTTTTTTATTGAGCTTAAGCCCGGAAACTTAGGCCATTGGTTATTTTTGTTTTTTGTTTGCTGGTTTTTTTTGTTGGTAGGGGGAGGAATACGTGTGTGTTTGTTGTGGCAGAATTTTTGATTTGGGCACCCGTAGGTATCTGCCATGCGCGGGTGGGGGATGGCGGCACTTGTTCTCTGGACACCGTGACTTGCCTGAGGAAAAATGCCGCTCGGCCACCTCGTCCCTATATTAATATATTATAATATAGGTACTTGTAACTTATGAATGCTTTTTAAATTTTAAAAACAAGGGAATTTTTTTAATGATGAATAACTGCTATTACACCAGTTTTCCACTCTCTTATATATTAGGGCTCTCTATATAATATATATATACCTATGTCCAGTAATAGATATTTTATCTTGTATAACTGGGAAATTGTTTAATACGAGTTGATGGAGTTCCTCAGTTATATAGGTAAACATCTGATAGTGTTTATTCCACGGTTCTTCGGTAGCGTTGACATACATAGAAGCACCAGAACCAACATTCCATTTTTCATCTTCATTAGGAATGTTACAGTTTCCTTTAAAAATTCAAAAAATAAAACTATTTAAATAATAATTTGAAATAGGTAGTAATTAAAATAATTTTATTCAATTGAATGATAACCAAAATAGTATGAATCATATAATGCATTTAACCAATTAATGTGGTATTTAATATTTGATATACTTTTAATAGAACTTAAATATTTATAATATGTATTTTCAGTTAAATTGTACTACCTAACTACAATTCACCCAAATGTGGTACTAAATATTTGATTTACTTTTAAGTTTTAGTAGAACTTTAGTACCTGTTTATAATAATTACTAATAATTATTAATCTCATATATCCAAAGGTTATATTTTTTTAATATCTAAGATAAAATATAAAATGTATTAATACCATAGTTTTAAGGATTCTTATTTTTAAATTTGTTTTAGTCATATAAAAAAGAAATAAAAAATATTTCTTTCAAATTTATTTGGTCTACCATATCTGAAATAAACTTACTAGGACTAGTATCAGGAGCAACAACAATTATTTTGTATTGAGCAGCAAATTTTTGAAATCCTGCTTTAGTGATAACATTTTGTTCAGTGCATGTAAGACCCGATAAGTAAAATAATACCGGACATTTTTCCGTTTCACTCACTCCAGGAGGTAAGTAAATGCCAAATTTCATGTTACATTGCAATGTAGGACTGAAAAATAAAAAAATGTAGTGAAAAATTAAATTTGCAATATCTAGTTGGTGTTTAAATAATTTACCTAAAATGTTCATATACTTTCTGGTAACCACCAAAACTTTTACTACTGGAAACAGACTTGAGATCCATTTTAACTAGGTATCTATGAAAAAATATATACAATTATTATAGTTACTTAATCATACATATCATTTAAATTAAAATAAATATTAAAAAAGGAAATGATTTCCAGAAAATTGAAATAATCTAAATCAATATAAAAAAAAATATTATATATTTCACAGTTCTCAAATAAGGTTCTTATATCAAATTAACATAATGACATAATATCATACAAATATGATATTATATAATAAATACAAACTTGCTTCTAGGTAGGCGTCTACTATTAATTGGCTATGTTGAACAGTGTTATCAAGAATATCGACAGTAGTTATACAAGCACAGCCGAGAGTTTACAACTTAAGCCAAATACTCAAATGACAATTACTAAATTAATTGATATAAATAATTAATAGCTACCTAAATAGATTACAAATTGAAATAGGAATAGAAAAATTAAATAACCAACATTGTTAGAAAATGACCTAATACATGTCAAGAAAAAAATGTGTTTACCTATATCATGTAAGGAATATGTAAATATAATATGATAAGTAGTAGACAATGGTCATCTACAATCTACATGAATTCACAGAAATACAGAATAGAATAATACATCTAAATAGTAAATAGTGCAGAGAATATTAATTAAGCATTCCGAAGTCCGAAACATGAACATCAGGGTTAAACTTATTAAATGATAAAGAGACTCACTACTCACTAGTCACTGACTGGCCACTGTTATAGTGTTGTCTGCTCTAAGTAGATAGTACCACGATGGCACGATTTAAGAAGATGCTAGTTTCAAGTCTGGTACACAAAAAGTCACAGATAATGGACTTAAATTATAATAATTAATAATAGATTTTACATTTATTATCTACATCCAGCATTCAGCTGTGCAAAAAGTAAACATTAAACATTTATCACTTATCACCACGAACTAAGATATACTAAGTATATCTTAGTTCGTGCTTATCACGGAAAAAACCAAACAGGTAGTATATAGACACTAGGTCACTAGAATGCGCTCATGCCATCATATGAACACAGATGTAATACCAGGGGTACGACACTGCGTGTATTGGCAAAATCGGGTGACTGTGGCCTTGGACATGGTCTCCAGGGGGGCGTGGCATATGTTATCATTTAAATAAATCATTTCAACATCATTGTCACAGTCCACAGAATAATAATAATGCCCATTGGCCATTGCCTTGTATCCGTTTTTAAGATTTCGTAACAAAGAGGGATACACGTTGCCAACATTCTATCAGATTACGGATACGGTACAATTTATAGAGTCCAATACTTCATACCGTAGGGATACGTAAACCCACACAGCTGACCGAGTGTCTATTCTATATTGTTCTGTGGTAATACTACCACAGAATATTCTGTGATACTACCATCATAGAACAATATAGAAGCGAAACTCGATCAGCTGATGGGTGAAGTGTTTACCTATGATCTGAAGTCCGAACAATGAAACTGTTTCCGTAACACTGACATGATGTTATAGTGTTATACCCGTATTGAAAAACCGTTTCCGCCTAATAGGCAGGGTATTCTGCGCGGGGTCGGGTTGTTTCCACTGTTTACTTTTATCATAGATTACGTATGCCGCGCCGTGTTCAAGGTTACAATCGCCCGATTCGGCCAATTCACGGAGTTTCATACCCCTGCAACCATAGTCCATAGAATATTCTATGATACTACTGTTATAGTATTTACCTATCTGTGCATGTGAATGTCGAAGGAAAATTAGATGGGTAGGTAAAAACCATAATATACATATAATAAATTATTTATATGTCTATGGTAAAAGCACGGTTTATAATAATTCTATCTTAAACCGTGGGTAAAAGCCATAAACATGTGATATACCTACAGTATTCATTTCCATGTTTAAACATAAGAAGAGGATTTTGTTGAAGGGTACATAGTTGTAGTATAGTACCTGTATATACCTAGATAAATATAGTGCAGGAACGGGTCCAAGGGGTGGCCAGGGAGTATGGACCCAGGGCCCAGGCCCTCCCAAAACATATTATTTCACACACTTTTATAAGCAAATTTACATAAACATTGATCTAATAATATTGAGTATTGACCGTTTTGGAAAAATCTACAATATGAAAATACGTTTGGATTTTGTTATTTAATATTATAATATGTTATAATTTATACCTATAATAATCATTGATTGATTTATTACATTAAGATCACACTTATATAGGGAAAACATTTTAAATTAAGAATAGAGTGTACCTATATTGTAATAATTGTATTTGTGTTGTAAAAAAATGTTTGCCCCCCCCCCCCAGATTTTTTCTTTGGAGTCTGGATCCGTGCTTGCCATAGTGTATATATTCAGAATGTATACAAATTTAAATTTTACATAAATACATTATGAATAAATAATAATGATAAATAATAATATTAAGCAAAGGCTGTGGTGTTTTCACGTTGGCGGGAACTGGGAAGGGTTTAATTCCTTTACTCTTTTAAAAAAATATTTGTTCATATGGGTATTTTTATAATGCTGAAAAATGAAAATATACGCACTCATATCCCAAAGTCGTTGTTAGTCCAGTGGCGAAGCGTCATATGACTCGCATTGTCACGCTATCGTGATAGGTTAGGTAAGTGTATCGTAAGTGTTTCATGATATTTATTGTTTTATATATTGTGATTTGTTCCCATGGGCCATGAGCTAATGCTTTAATTAATGCCATTTTTAACAATTAACTACTCTTACGAAAAAAAATGTGTACATTTGGATTTGTTATTATATTAAATTATCATTTTAAGGGAGCTGTAACGTTTTTAATTTTTTTAATATAATATTTCAGTTCGTTTTTAGTTTTTCAACATGTATTTATTACCATATAGATAAAATAAAAATGGAGGAGGGGTTTAGGCATATTATTGCCATTTTTTTTTCAGTTTCACCCCAACCAAATACCCCACGTCTTGCTACTAGTAGTTAGCATCCAAATTATGTTTTGACGATGACTTATGTCAAATAACAATAATAGTTAATGCTCAAATGTGAAATGCCCGGCAATGTCGAATCTGAACATGGACATTTATTGCGGTATTCTAAATTGGATTTTAGATTCTGAATGGATGCGATGAATTTTTACAATGACGTGTGTATACTACACTGAGTTTTTTCTTACTAAATCACTTTTTGGGGCAGTAAAAATGCTTCGATGTTCAAGTGGTTCATCTTTGAGGGTGGTTTCTGGTTACAACTTACAAATCGGATCTAGGTGATATCTGTGGAGAAAAAAAGCAACAAATTTCTTGGACTTTTCAAAATACCTTACAGGGGGAAAAATTTAAGGAAAAACGGGAATTTTTATTTTGTTTTTTTGTGTAGCTCAAAAACTAATAACAGTATAGGTAGGTACTTGAAATTTTCAACAGATATTTATATTAACTTTTTCTATAGAAAAATATTATTATATATAAATTGAAAAAAAACGAAATTGATCGTTATTTGAAAATCTATAAATAGTACAAAAAAAGTTAAAATATTTTGAAAATTTTATTATTTCTAGAAAATGCTAATACAAATATTTATTGAAAATTTGAGGTACCTAGGTATAGTGTTATTCTTTCTTGAATTATAAGTTATAACCAATAAACAAAAAGGTGGGTAAGTGGATGTCGCTCTGCTGTACAGTATAGGTTACAAATGGGTCACTGTATAATGGTTAGTATTAAATTTGAATTCAATGATATAATATCACTGTATAAGAAAAACGATTCTGAGCAGAGACGGTTTGTCAGTCTTAGACATACCTATTATTATAAGTATATTTATCTATAGTATTAAAAAAAATTGACCTATAATAGGTATTAATAATAAATTCCAAATTAATCATATCACAATATCCATCAGGTAACGCGTTATACATCAACAACAAACCGTGGTACTATCATAGATATATAATAGTATACTTTAGAAGTTTCAAGTACCCACAAATAATATTATACAATCATTACAATCACAACAAAATAACTAAAATAGTTATTCCAGGTTTTTTAATATGTATTTTCGTCCAAATTTGAACTTGAAATTACTATAAAAATAAACTGTGCTTAGAATTTTTGGTAACAGAATTAAATATTTACGCGGAATCTTGTTTTAAATTTTCAATCCTTAGATATAAAAGTTGAACATTTTATACATTTTTAACTACAAAATAATTATTCAATTTTAAATTTGATAAATTTTGTCAAGATATTAACTTCAAATGCTTATAAAAAAAAATTGTGCTTAATATGTATTTTTAATATTTTCAACTGCTATTGTAACAATGTATCAGGAGCCCTGTATTAATTTTTTACACTTTTTGGCCCAATAGATAAAACTTTATTGATATTTATAGAAAAAAAAACTAAAAAAATTGAAAACTTACAA
>NC_042494.1:142148968-142156625 GCF_005508785.2 Acyrthosiphon pisum
GATGAAACTCGAGCACATCCAGCACAAACGTAGCACAAACGAATGGCATAATTAAATTCGAAAATTCAGAGGTGGGGATGCAGTCGTTTTCCTGGCACCCCCAATCATTTATCCCTTATAACTTGAGAAGGGTTGCAGCACAAACGATGAAATTCGAGCACAATCCAGCACAAACGTATCACAAACCAAAGCCCTTGGTTTGAATTCAAAATTCGGAAGTGGGGGTGCCAGGGAAATGCACCTTAATTAGGTAACACAATGATAACAGAAAGGTACACCCACGACATTGATGTACCCAAATTGCCTATTCAGAACGCCGAGCAATCATCATTTTATAGAAAAAAAATATCTAAGCATTCTAACGTAAGCCTGGAGTATGAAAAAAAAATGATAGATAATAGGTACGTGGCATATTTGGTTCGACTTTAATGTTTGATATGTTAGTGTAATAACCACAGTGCGCTTGGTTTTGCCTCAGACGAAGAAAATCTATCAGAAACCAAGGTCTACGCGTTACTTTTTTCTTTTCAATTTATCAATTACACATAACACATACAGAGATGGTTACTCTTTTAATATATAGGTTCAAGTATTAGTAGCCACGTGAAGTATTAGGTAAAAAAAGTCTTTCATATCTAGTATTACCGCGGTTGCATGTCATTCGGAATCGGAACTCGACATATTATGCTTTAAAAGAGTATACAATGAGCGACCGATAATATAATAATATGTCGTCGATGTTCACCAACCAAGCCGTATGAAGGAATCATCGACAAGGTTTTTGAGTTGATTATTAATTAATATCCTATACCATCAACGTGTGACTAACAGTCGTGACTTGTATAATTTTAACGACATTGGCTCCGGAATCGGTAGATACTCACTCTCAGGCATATCCAATGCAACCGAAGCAACCAATTTTTTTTTTAGTTTGAGTACCCCTTCAAATATTTTCTTGTAACATAAATACTACCTATCCACCCATGGATATTATTATATCATTGAATTCAAATTTAACACCATCCATTACAATGACCCACTTGTAACCTACTCTACAGCAGAGGGACACCCACTTGCCCACCTTTTTATTATTTCCTATAATGGTATTAATATTTCAAACATTTGTATCAATAGTTATCATATAATTTGATTTTCTTTTTATAATTCATTTTTTGTCCGTAATTTGTTTCTAAAATTACTAAAATTTAAAATGTTTTTACTTAATAGTTAATATATAGGTACATAATATAATGTCCAAATAGAACATCCATTCAGAAAATATTTAAAATACTTTTAAGATTTAAAAAATATGGAATAAATAAACAGTGAAGCATATAAGCAGGGCTGGACAAGTTACTCAATGTATTATTGTATAATTTGTAATTGGTAACAAGTAACAAGCTACTCAAAAACTTTGTAACTATATTTTCGGAAATAAAATGGATTGGCTACAAACCTATCATATGCGTTTTTTCGTTGTCCAGGTAATATTTTATGTAATATATGTTTATACGTTCCTCCGATTACAAATGTTCATCGTCAGTACCTATTGTTTTAATTACCTACAAATTATTTCTGTACAAAAAAAAATTATATTTTGTGTCATTTTATAACAATATAGGTATTACAAATAATAGTTCAATAACGTGTAAATACATTTTTTCTAAAAAACGTAATTTAAAAACAGTTGAAATTAATTTGAGTTCGAAAATAGCTTGAAATAGAAATCGCAGAACTATTAATATGGAACGACGACTAGCTACAACTACGGATATCGCATGATTGTGCTTTTAGAAAACTCAAGTATGATCGGTAATATCTCACAATTCACAATCATCTTAAAAATCAATATAATATTATCATCAGAGCTATTAATGAATTGGTTTTATATAATGTGTGTTTTTTAAATAAATTTTAGTTTTTATATCAAAATAATTAAAAAATGAATAAACGTAGGCTCTAAATTTTCTCCAAATATTTGTAATAGCTATTGAAAGACAAAATACAATTTTGAAAATATTTTGATCTTATTTTAGCTAGGTATATTAATAAAAATATTTTAAATTGTTGACTTATTTTTTCGATTTACGTATAATAACATTTTATTCGAGAGTAAAAATCTTGACAATTTAATACAAGCTCCCAATAATTTTACAATTACAATTATATATTTGTTCATATACTTAACAAATAAATATATCCTAAATACTAAATACATGCTGCAGGTATTATAGACGACAGGTACATAACACTTTTGTTTAAGCTTTTTAACTTCAAATTTTTACAAAACTAGTTAAATTAGATATAAATAAAAAATAAAAAATAAAAATTTTAGTAAGTCAGTATATTATATACCTAGCTATTAAAAAAATATTATTCGTTGGAACTTTTAACTTTTTGCCATTGCGCTACTGTAGTCTACGTAAATGGAAAAAAAGGTAGGTACCTCAATTTTTATTTTCATACCTCCGCACTCTACAAGTTAAATCAAAACATTTAATTATATAATTATGACTAATAAGCTTTTGGGCACACTCAGGCCTACTGCAACCACGTTCCACACGATGCATCAGATGTGGCGAGGAACACAGTTCTAATGCATGCACTATGTCACCAGATTCTCCTGCCAGGTGTGCTTTATACCAAGGTAGTCACCCAGCCAATTACAAAGGCTGCTCAGTTTATAAAAAAACTTAATAACAGACCACCTCGTCGTGAACCTTTCACTTCTGCTCCCAAATCTCACAAAAACTTTCCTAAATCAACCTCAAATTCTAATACCAATAAACTATCATATGCCGGAGCCAATTCCTCCAATCATAACCATTCCCATTTGTCTCCTAGTATAGAAACTCTATTTACATCTTTTCTTACCGAATTTACTGCGATCATAAAACCCCTCCTGTCTATCCTAACGTCATTATTAAATAAGGGTCAATGTTAATTCCATTCTCTGTTGTACGTTCACGACACATTGTATCATTTCATTTTATATTCTTATCTATCTTATCTAATAAATTACCTAATTATCTATTATGCTATAACATCATTCCTAAGCCATAATTGTAATTTACGTTCACCTTATCTGTTGAGCTGATAAGCTAATAACTATAATTCTATTCTTATATATATATATATTTTTTTTTTAATTTGTATTCTATCATATTATACATTAATTATGTAAATCTAATACTGTAATTTTTGAGCTATCATAGTTATTACTAGAAGTTCTAAATAAAATAAAAAAAAAAATATATTATATTATAAGCATATAGATAATATTTTGTGTTTCACCCAATAAATTATGAAAACGTATAATAAGTAATAACAAAATTAAAATACTAATCAACAAGAAACTTAGATACCTAAAAAAATCATCAAAAATCTATATATTATTAGAAATTCTTTAAAAAATTTGTATTTATTAAAAATTCAATAAGAATCTTTTTTGATAAAAAAAATCTTAAAAAAATCTATATTTAATAAAAAATTCTTATGAAAATCATTAAAAATCTATATTTATTAAAAAATCATTAAAATAGTATTTATTAAAAAAATCGTTAAAAAATCAGTATTTATTAAAAAATTCTTTAAAAAATTCATTAAAAAATCTAAATTTAAAAAAAATTCTTTAAAAAATCATTAAAAAAACTATATTTTAAATAGTAAATTAAAAAATTTAATTAGATACCTAAAAAAAATCATTAACGGTATTTGATAAAAAAATCTTAAAAAAATCTATATTTCATAAAAAATTCTTATGAAAATCATTAAAAATCTATATTTATTAAAAAATCAATTAACAAATCATTAAAAAATCAATAAAAAACTAAATTTGATAAAAAAATTCTTTAAAAAATTCATTAAGAAATCTAAATTTAAAAAAAAATTCTTAAAAAAATCATCAAAAATCTATATTCTATAAGAAAATTCTTATGAAAATCATTAAAAATAAAAAAAAAATAAAATATTTATTATAAAATCAATTTAAAAATCTGTATTTGATTAAAAAAATCAGTATTTATTAAAAAAAATCAATAAAAACATTAGTATTTGATAAATAAACCAATGTCATTATTAAAAAGAATCAATAAAAAATCTCTATTTGATAAAAAAATCTTAAAAAGAATCAATAAAAATTTATATTTAATAAGAAATTTATTTAAAAATTTGGATTTATTAATAAATCGTAAAAAATCTGTATTTGATAAAAAAAATCTATAAAAAAACTATATTTGATAAAAAATTCTTTAAAATAATCTTTAAAAATATACATTTTATAAAAAGTTCTTTAGAAAATCATTAAAAATCGTGTATTTATTCAATAAATTATTAAATAATGTGTATTTGATTAAAAAATCATTAAAAAAAACTATATTTTATAAGAAATTCTTTTAAAAATGTGTATTTAATAAAAAATCATTAAAAAAATTTGAATTTGATAAAAAAAATCTTAAAAAAGGTGGGTAAGTGGATGTCGCTCTGCTGTACAGTAGGTTAGAAGTGGGTCACTGTATAATGGACAGTATTAAATTTGAATTCAATGATATAATATCACTGTATAAGAAAAACGATTCTGAGCGGAGACGGTATATCAGTCTATGTATTAGACATATAATATATTATACTTATCTATGGTATTAAAAAAAAATTGACCTATAATAGGTACTTATAATAAATTCCAAATTAATCATATCATAATATCTATTAGGTACTTATAAGTTATAACGCGTTATACATCAACAAAAAACCGTGGTAAAATCATAGATATATAATAGTATACTTTAGAAGTTTCAAGTACCCACGGATAATATTATACAATCACAACAAAATAACTAAAAGAGTTATCCTAGGTTTTTAATATGTAATTCCTCCAAATTTGAACTTAAAATGACTATAAAAATAAACTGTGTAAATGTATTTTTTAGATTTTTTGGTAACAGAATAAGTTACTCACGTGAAATCTTGTTCTAAATTTTCAATTCTTTGATACAAAAGTTGAACATTTTATAAATTTTTAACTACAAAATAATTATTCAAATTAAAAATTGATAAATGTTATCAAAATTCGATCTTTAAATGCTTATAAAAAAAAATTGTGCCTATGTATTTTTAATATTTTTCAACTGCTATTGTAACAATATATCAGGAGCCTTGTATTAAATTTTTACACTTTTTGGCCCAACAGATAAAACTTTATTGATATTTATAGAAAAAAAAAACTAAAAATATTGAAAACTTACAATGTCCGTAAACAGCTCAAAAAGAGTCAGATTATTTTCAAAATTGTATGGTATATAGAAAATGCTAATTTAAACATTCAGTGAAATTTTCAAATATCTACAGTCATTCGTTTTTTAATTACAATAAAATAAGAAAATCGTCACATGAGAAATCGAGCGAATATCAAATGTGTAAAAATATGAATTTCAAACGCTCATAAAAATTTAATTTGACTTTCTTGTAGACATTTTTTTTTTGATAAAGTAGATATTCTATAAGGAATCTGTATTACATTTTAAAATCTTAGTTCTAAAAGAAAAAATTTTTACGAATTATAAACTCAAAATAATTAGGTAATTTTCGTGATTTTTAGATATTTTGTCAATTTTTGAACTTTAAATGCTAATAAAAAAAAAACTGTGACTAAGGATTTTTAATATTTTTCAAATGTCATTGTAACAATATAGTAGGAGCCTTGTATTAAATTTTCAAGTATTTTTACTCAACAAATAAAGTTTTATTGACATTCATGGAAAAAAAAACTAATTAAATTGGAAACTGAAATTGTCCGTAAACAGCACAAAACAAATCAAAATATTTTGAAAATTTTATCATGTATAGAAAATAGAAATATAAACAACCAGTGAAAATTTCTACAGTCATTCGTTTTAAAGTTAGACCAAAAACAAAAATCAATTTTCTCGAAAACAGATTTTGCGTAAAAATTCTTGTTTTTCCTGAATTTTTCTTTTGTTTTTCACGGCGCTTTTGAAAACTATTGGAAAAATGTTACTTTTGACCCCCCAAAGCACCAACTAGAATCTAGTTACTAGATTCACTTTCCTATCAGAAAAGGTACCGTTGAAGAAAACCCAAGCACTTTTACTGTCGTAAAAGGTGATTACAGACACAAAAATAAAAAAAATAAAAAAAACACACATCATTATAAAATCAATACATTCATCGTTCCACTAAGAATCTAAAATCAATTTTGTGAAATACCTATAAACTGATTTTGTTTAAATAATAAATATTCCCGCTTTCCCGCACGCATTTTTTCCCCATGATTATTTTGAATTGAACTCGTATTTTTTTCGTGATAAAACATTAAAATAATACAATAAAATTCACTCTCGAAGATGAAGAATGTAGCATTCTGCATTTTTACTATTTATCTATATGACATCAAACACACAAATAAAAACCTTATTGTAAAACCAATAATATATTCATCGCTCGAGTAATTTTTACTTAACATAGGTATTGTGACATTACTTAGCTACTGATATTTGCTTATATTTTGAAATAACTTTAACTTGTTAAAATAAATTGTTAAAATAAGTTGTCGCGTCTTGTTAAGCTTTTCCGATAAGTATAGTCATGCGGACATGCAGTATATAATAATTAATATCCAAGATATGGGTTGCCAGTGGCGTATTTTCAATTTTTTCTGGGATGGGGGTCCAATAATTCCGACATAATATAGGTAGGTACTGATTTAAAGAAATAATATTTTATAGATTATAACAATAGAAAATAGTTTTTTACTATATTTTAATAGGTATTTTAAATTTCATCGGCTAATTTTAACACGAGTATATTTTATAATACATTTTAAAGTACAAAATCAAATACTATTTTTTTTTACAAAGTTCATCCAAAATTTCTTGTGGTACGAGAGAATCTTTTAAATTGTAGAAATATGACAATAATCGTCCACATGACCATATCACTCTCTAATCTCTGGACAGAAAATAAATTGGATGTAGGTAAACATGGTCCTTAATGAATACTTATTGTCGGTCAGTAAACGCCGCGTAAATTACATTGATATTTTTAGCTATTATTAAAAATAATATATTCCTTACGTGCAACTATAGCGCTGTTAGTTGTCAATACACCGTTTCTAGTCACGCTATAAAATTTGTGTTCCAACCTGAGTACTGAGTAGATAACCGTGGTCCTATATAATTTTCCGTGTAGGTAATATAAAAATTATTTATGTTCTTATGTATAATATAACGTCTTATAATGTAGGTATAAATATATAATAAGTGTCACTATTATTTTTTCCCTGGGCCTCGCAACTCCTAAGAACGGCCCTGCTAGACCTTGTTTTAGACAATAGTACATTGTGCAGTCGCAGTGCTAGTAAAAGCAGAGTTTCCACCCAGTGAAGTTTATTATGGGGTAAAAGAAAAGGTGTCCAGGGCTACTAAGGTAATAATGTTTAATGTACCCTCCTTGACTAATAAAAACCCACGGTAAATTTCTGATATGATTATTTGTTTCGCTACCTGTCGCCTGTCGGTCTTGCAGTGTACATGCGTATTTCAGCTATAGGCGAGTAGGTAGGTCATTTTGTCTGATTTTGAATCACGTCTTTGTTCGATCAGACAATGTAATCGATTGTTGTTGAATTTAAGAGGACGCC
>NC_042494.1:142157170-142160923 GCF_005508785.2 Acyrthosiphon pisum
TCTCCGTCTGATGTTCGAGTGGTTCTAAAGTCCAAATCCTATGAGTATTTTCGAATGTGGGAGGGGAGACGTAGATTAGTGGACCCACGCACCATACTCTACACTCTACAGTCTATACAGTACTATAGCTCTACCGAGTACCGACAGTAGTGCGTAAATTGGTGAGGACTGAGGATCTAACTTTTATGCAATTTTACAGGGATATTTTATCGTGGAACCGGACGTTTTAAAAATATCCCGCGTAAATATTAATTCAAAATGTAACCTTCATTATAATAATTACAATTAGAAGTACCTACTAACGAATAATCGCACAACAATAATTATAGCACTTTACCTATCTAAAGTGATTGTGTGTTATTGATATTGATATTCACAACAAACGAAAATTTAAATACACCTACTCCGAAATATGGTATGCAGATGGTAGTATGGTACGTTTAAATCTGTACCCAATATATTTAATCAATTGTATATAGTATATACTATTCGCGGTAACATTGACTGCACTGTATGCCTGTATCCTCTTATATATAATATATTTTGTGTAACAATAATGAAAATAGTTATTCCGAAGTACTAAATAAAATTAATATAAGTACTCGGCCAAAATGTACAACTAAAATCTATTGCGTGATGGATTTCGAACAGGCATTTATAAAATCATTTAAAGAATTTAAGCGATTAAATACTGTTTTAAAGGATGCGATGAAACAAATAAAAATAAATAGATCATAACTTGGTATTATAATTGTACATATTATATTAATTTTTTTTCTAACTTTTGATGAAAAATATATTTTAACATTATTGTTTTAACTTGGTATTAAGTACATTATACATATTACATATTCATTTTTTTTTTGTAATTTTTGACAAAAAATATTTAAAATATTTTTAAACAATTTTTAATTGTCTTTTTTTTATGTTCAATAAATGTAAATAATAATTTTACAATTATTGTAATAATAAAAAATTGTACAAATATTCAGAATATTTATGCGACTTTTATAAAAAAGTTTAACATTTTGAATTAATATTTATGCGGGTTATTTAGTCATGTGATATTTTTGCAGGGATATTTTGACGTGTCACCCATTGGCCATTACTATAGATAATAAAGATATGGATAGGACATAATGGTCTTATCAGCGGTCTTCGAGGGGAACAATTGAGGCCCAATAAAGTATACCTATATCGTGTATCGACTATCAATATAAAGGAGCCTCAATTGCCTTCCCCTTCGGGAATGCCGCCTCAAATATATTTAACATAAGCGTGGCCGCCTATCCATATCCTTATTATCTATGACCATTATTCCATTCCGATGGCAAGCTTATATGCGTGATGGTGGCTCCCACGCGTGGTGATTATAATATTATTGTAATATATTATGTAAATTATAATAAATTCATTGGTGCTAAATAAGCTACGGCTAAAATGCTGTAACCTCCATCTAATACTACATGAAAAGTAATTTATATAAATATTCCTCGAATCTGTGAAAGCACTATGCATTTTGGGGCCCTGGGCAATATTTTTAGTGGGGCCCTTGTTGATTATTTAACTAAATGGTAAATACTTACACTATACATACTCACACTTATATTTTATAAATAGTCTACAATGTAATAATACATAATATTATGTTCTAGATGGTGCTACCTACTAAGTTTAACTAGTAAGCCTGTAAGCCTAGTAAGCCTTGGCGGGCTTGGCCTCTTGCAAAATTAGATTGATTTTAATATTTATAAATTTTTGTTTACATAACCGTAGTCCGCGGTCCACTGTGCTGTAGAATAGTACCTAGCACAGTGGCGAGTGGCCCTGCATTCGGCTCTGACTGTAAACATTTTCTTTCCGTTCATGTTGATCATACGTTTATTTTCTATGGAGATTTTAATCTCCTTGATGTTTGGTCTTGGTGGTATAATAATCACAATTGTCTTATTTACTCCTCTACCCATAGGCTAAAATCCAATACAATTTCAGGGGCGAGGACTAACATTTTTAACATCAATGTGAGCCCTTCTCTTCGGGAACTCAGCTATAAAAATATGTCTGTTTTTGGGGGGGGGGGGCTAATTGGATATTTGGGGATTGCTAACAATGGTTAAAACTTAAGACAATGGTCAAAAATGTTGAAAATTGAATGCGAAGTTCCTCTTAAGTTGCTGGAACCAAAAAAACTAAAATTTATTTACACGATATTTTTTATAGGCATTTTATGTTCAAATTTGGATGACATTAGATTTAAATAAAGAATAACGATTTTAGTTATTTTATTGTAATTCAAAAATATTTACGTAGTTACATATATTATTTTATTGTATATATACAATGATACAAATATACAATGACATTTTTAAAATATTTACATTCATTTTTTATTTCGCCTACGTATAGTACGTCTCCACGAACCTATATCACATATATCACAATATTATATGTCTATATCACATCGTATCACCGTTCTACACAATTTATACAAACATACAGTAAGTCAGTATTTACCACAGATATATATAATAACTAGATAGCAGACTTTTTCGTATCAATGACGTTAGTAGCCATGTATAAATTTGGCAATGTACATAGGCGTGCGTGCATATGGGATGAGCCGGTCAAGCCCAGGCTCGACCTGAAACTTTTTAGGGGCATGGTAAAATGTGCGTATATATTTTTATTATATTGCTTTTATTATAATAATATGTTCGTGAAGATCATGGCTCTTTTATTTGTCATGAAAGTATAATAAAATCAAAAATATTTATGTGTACTGCTACACACATTTTATTAATGTAAAAAAAAAATTATACCCTTATACAAACACAATAACTATAGTACTATATAGATATTAATAGGTTAATACATCAACATGTATTTTGATATGTTTAAAAAAAATAGAGGCGTCGTCCAAATATTAGGGCACTATAATTGCCCAGGCTCGACCAACAATTGAAGTCTGGCACACACCCAGGGGCGGATTGGCGAATTTTTTCGGCCCGGGAAATATGGATCAAACCGGCCCTGCACCGCAAATATAAACCCCCCCCCCCACACCAAATGGTCATAATTTTAGTCAAATTTCAAAATTTGTTTAGTTTCACCCCTAAATAAGTAAAATATAATATAATAGGTACCTATGATTAGAGCTATACAGTTTTGGGTTAGACAGATAAGGTTAACCTGTTCAGACTGTTATAACTTGAACTTGAAGTTTAACCTTATTATATTTTAGATTCTGAACGGAGCGATGAATGTATTGAATTTACAAATATGTGTTGATTTTTATTTTTTTAAATTAGAATTTTTTATTTTTGTGTCTGTCATCACCGTTTAGGTCAGTAAAAATACATAGATTTTCTTAAACTAGATTCACTTTTATGATAGAAAAGTTAATCTAGTTGGTACTTTGGGGGGGTCAAATGTAAAAATTTCCTAGTAGTTTACAAAAGCGCCGTGAAAAACAAAAGAAAAATTAAGGAAAACCGGACATTTTTACGCAAAATCTGTTTTCGAGAAAATCGATTTTGGTTTTTGGTGCAACTTTAAAACAAATTACCGTAGAAACATGAAATTTGAATGAATGTTTACATTATAACATTTTCTATACATCATAACATTTTCCAAATATTTTGACTTATTTTGAGCTGTTTAAAGTACATTTTCATTGTCCATTTTTTTTTAGTTTTTTTTTCTTTAAATATCAATTAAATTTTATTTGTTGGGTTAAAAAAGCTTAGAAAAATT
>NC_042494.1:142161561-142184287 GCF_005508785.2 Acyrthosiphon pisum
GCACAGTTCAATTAATTTTTTACACTAAACACACGTTTGTAAGTATTGTAACTAACTCGGTAACTCGTTTGTGTAAAAAAGTTCAAAATCAAAATACACATAAATAATGATAAAATAAGGTTATCAATATTATCACGCAACTAACTGAATTCTACCATACAATATAAAAAATAAATAATAAAATACCAATACCACAGATTTCTAAATAATACATTAGCATGAATTGGAGGGAAAATAGTGTAAATACCGAAATTCCTTCTATGAATTGCAATAGTTTAAGATATTAAACATAATACCTTCGTAGGTATTTGATTTTCTTAATATATATTATGCTTAAATTATAAAAATATAATTTGTTTTTGTAAATATATTATAATAATTATACCGGCCCTGCCGGCCCTCACAAGAACCGGCCCATCGGGAAGTTTCCCGATTTCCCGATAGGCCAATCCGCCCCTGCACACACCTATGGCAATGTTTACTAATCGTTAAAAAGGTAATATGATAATAAACAACAACATTTCATATATCAAACAAGCCGGTGCCAATTAAAACGATTAGAATTTGTCAAGGAACATTACTCAAGTGACAAATGGCGTTGGGCATCATAATTCAATGATGTTGTTGTATATGGAGTCGGCTATCTAGTTATTAGATATATCTGTGGTATTTAGTATTTACTAATAATTTAATAACACTAATGTTTAATATACAGTGTCGGCCTGAGTCGGAGTGAGATTATAGGAGGGGTTTTAGTCCCCCCAAAATAATTTGTCTATTTGCGCCTATGGGCCTGACCATAGTCCGCAAACGCAACCGGGGCCCCTCCGTTTATTTTAGATTCTGAGCGGAGCGATGAATGTATTGATTTTCTTCAGACTTCAACACTATCTTTTCTGAAATCAAAGTGAATCTAGTTGGTACTCTGGGAGGTCAAAAGTAAACATTTTCTAGTAGTTATGGCATTCAAAAATCGAAAGTGCCGTGAAAAACAAAAGAAAAATTAAGGAAAAACGGTAATTTTTACACAAAATCGATTTTGGTTTTTGACGTAACTCTAAAACAAATGACTATAGATAATAGATATATGAAATTTTAACTGAATATATTTTATATTAGCATTTTCTATAAGCTATAACATTTTCAAATGTTTTCAACATTTTGACTTATTTTCAGTAGTTTACGGAAATTTTCAGTTTCCAATTTTATTAGTTTTTTTAGTATTTGTACTATACCTATTGCTACAATGACATTTGAAAAATATTAAAAATCCTTAGGTACAGTTTTTTTTTATAAGCAATTAAAGTTCGAATCTTGACAAAATACAGAAAAATCACGAAACTTACCAAATTATTTTGAGTTGAGAATTCATAAAAATTTTTCTTTTTAAATCCAAGATTTGAAAATGTAATACAAGATTATTCATAAATTTGTCTACCTTTATCAAAAAACAAAAAAATATGTCTACAAGTAAATCAAATTAAATTTTTATGAGCGTTTAAAGTTCATATTTTTACAATATTGGATATTCACTCGATTTCTCATGCAGCGGTTTTGTTATTTTATTGTTATTCAAAAACGAATAATAACTGTAGATACATTAAAATTTTACTGAGTGTTTATATTTTCATTTGCTATACACCATAACATTTTGAAAATATTTTAACTCTTTTTGAGCTGTTTACGGACATTGTCAGTTTCCATTTTTTTTAGTTTTTTTTTTCTATAAATATCAATAAAATTTTTTTTCTTGGGTAAAAAAAGCGTGAAAATTTAATGCAAGACTCTTGATATATTTTTACAATAGCAGTTGAAAAATAATAAAAATATATAGGCATATATTTTTATATGCATTTAAAGTTTGAATTTTGATAAAATGTATTAACTTTAAAACTTAATAATTATTTTGTAGTTAAAAATGTATAAAATATTCAAGTTTTATAGCTAAGGAATGAAAATTTAAAACAAGATTCCACACGTATCTAAATAGGCTATATATAAATTAATTTATTCACAATAATATAATCAAATATACTTAGTAATATCATAGGCTGCCTGACCATCTTCGCTCAGATCGTTTTTCTTATACAATGATATTATATCATTGAATTCAAATTTAACACCATCCATTACGGTAACCCAATGGTAACCTACCTACTGTACAGCAGAGCTACACCCACTTACTCACCTTTTTATTATTCATAAGTTATAAATAAAATATAAAATAAAGATTCCCTATTGAAAAAAATCCTACATCTACGCCACTATTATTTTGTTATTATAACGATTTATAACTATATAATATCATACCATTGAAATTTTGAATGTTGATTATAATTAATATATATATAGGCCATAGCCCATAGGTAGGTGTTATTTATATAATCAATGCTAATACCTATTGGACATTTTGAAATGCGCGCCACTACAGACGGTCATTACAGCCTATATAGGTACTGCAGCAGCAGCTGCTACGTCTTGTAGTCGATAATAACATGGTCAAAACATGGTAAGTACCAAGTAGCTGGTATACCAAGTTATAACTTTATACGTACCTATAGGTACCAGCTGCCTATATAGTTGTTCCTGCTAAAAAACGCCCATGTTTTTTTTTATCCATATTAAAATTTACGTATATTATACCTATGCGTTTTAAATTATATGTAGGTACCTACTGTAGTACTCCTTACCTACCTATCTAGTTTTCAGATCAAAATGTCGAATAAATTATCATTATGTTACTTGATACGCATTAAGCTCATCTAAGGACTATGTTTATTCGATGTAAATTTAGTAGTACAATTCATTGCTTAATAGTTCATGGAAAGTATATTGAAATAATAAAAATTAAATATTAAGAAATATTGAATTGCTAGTGGTGGATACCCTGCCCGGGTTCCCGCGCATCAGACGGCATGCCACTATAAAATTATATAGTTTATTAATTCTGTTGTTAAACCTTTAATTCATTGTTACATTTACATTATATATTAATAAGTATAATGTTCTATGGTAATATAATAACTAATTTTATTTAAACTACATTAAAGTAAGGGTACGTAAAATATAAATTATATATAATAAATAGGTAGATATACATATCTACGGATCTGATATTACAGAATGTATATAGTTAACTTTTTATTTTTCATAGAATTTTTGAAGTATTAGCTCATTTACCATTAGGCATATCGTTTAACATTAAAAATACCATTAAACCAGGTACAATATTGTACGATCCACCATACACCTATCTTAATTTGAATAGAATTATCTGTTATACGCTGTATTTATTTATTTGAGTTGTATAATAGATATTACCTAATTTTACATATTTTGTATCACATATTATTATGTCTGTCTCTTGCAGTGTTGCTATCATACTTTACGTCTTTACCTATATCATGGTTCTATGGAAGTTTTTTATGTCAATACCATACAATATGAGCAATGAGCATAGGTATATGCCGAAAGCTTGGTTTCAGCATCACAAACATTTTAAAAAGCCCTCCAAAAATATTATTTAGAATCTTAGAACAAAAAATTAAACAAAAATAAACTCAAAGAACAATACAACTATTGAACTATGTGTGTTTTAGTTTACATATAATAATATGGTTATTTTCTATGTAATATAATATTATATACTATTTTTACAGCGTGTCTTTGTTTGTGTTAAATTTATTTCAAGCGTAACAAAGAATTTTTTTTTTAAATATCTGTTGCTAAGTTTTAGTTACGAGTTTTTATATTTATATAGCACTAAACTCAAGCCCCTCCAAATTTGAAACGCTATTTGAGCCTATGTTTTATTTATATATTAATTATACGCTGAGTTGTATACTTGTATTATATATTATATATATAGAGACATATTGGAAATAGGCATTTAAAAGTATAATAATTATAGGTACAGAGATTAAGACATAAATATATTGGTTAGCTAGAAGTAATCGTAGTTCTGATACCTAATCATGTATGACGTTTTTTTAAAATGTATATGTATATGCATTTTAAATACCACTAATATGATAAATTTTAAATAGAGTTTATAATTTTAAAATGTAAAAAGGAACAGGAATTGATCATAAAATATAATAATTTGGATTTTGGGTCACAAGGACTATACAATATGTAAAATTATTTATAATTCCGATCATGAATATAAAAATAGCGTCAACGTAGTTTATCCTATTTAATTTCCAAAGAAAATGTATATTTTTCCTTGGAACTTTTCTAGTGTACATCGCACAATTTTTCAAATCGATATTACTTTGAATTTTGCACTTTGGACCCTCCTGGTGGGAATAGTCTCCAAAAGGGGAGACCCCCTTCGGGACCTATCATGACAGGTAACCTGACCTATGGTTTGACAAGTATAGTATCTACTGCCACCGATCTATGATCGTCAATCGTCATACGGCTTTAAATTCAAAAGTACCTATAATGATCTGCATTCTGCACCAATTTTCGTTTGCACCAACGTTTTAAAAAGTACATAAAATAGCAAAAAAAAATTAAAAATTGAACGTGCCTGTAAAAACTTGAAATATACCATTTTTTCTTTAGGTCAAACTAATTTTTGGAATATATAATGAATTTTGACTCATATAATATGTGTAAGCGTCAAATATTATAATCAAAATCGATCGAGCGGAGTGTGCGTGTCACAGGAGACAGGAGTAGGTACAATAAGTTTCAAACGACACGCTAAAAAATAAAAACGGATTCACCAATGTTTTCGAACAATAAAAACTTAAAAGGGATCGACGGACAGGCCGGTGTTGCCGAACGCCGATGTGCGCTGTGCGCGCGCCGGCTGAGCGTTCAACTTCACAGCTCATTATTATGGTGCACTTCGCGGTTCGTACACGCCACACAAGTACGCATTACACACCACTACACACAAACTATCGCCAACTAATAACTACAGACAACACCGAACAGTGAACTGTGACATTAAATTATTTAAACGCACAGTAGGTATACACGCCGGGCACACCATATGTATTTTGAATTATTACAATATGTATATAACGCATCGAGAGCGCATGCGCGCGCGCTGTCCGTGTGTTGTGTTGCAGCACGCGGAGGAATCCGATTTTTGGCGCGCTTCCCGCCGCGGCGGCGGTCTCCGTCCCAGTGGTGGGGAAAGCCGGTCGACGCGGCGGGGTTCCGGGGTCGAGCCCAACAGCTGTTCTCGATGAGCGGGAAACAGTTTGAACGCCGATTGCCGCCGCGCGGCCTGCCCGCCATTGGCCGGGCAACAGCAACGGCACACGGCAGCAGCCATCCGATTGGTCGCACCCCGCCACCGCCGGCACACGCATACGGACCGCTTCGATTCCCCGTCGCGAGACACCCTCCCCCCCACCGCCGTCAGCACAGTCGGTTCGCGTAAACAAAGGCTCCACCGCCGCCGCTGTGTTACGAAAAGTAACCCGTGTTCACCGTCTAATCTCGAGGGAACGAAATAGCTTTACAACCGCTGAACCGTCGTCGTCCCGGTGTGTTTGCGAGCCGGAGCAGCTACGACTTTTCCCATGCCGCAGTGTAACGTATTATCTGCGTACGCGTCGCCGCCGCCGCCGCCACATAATCATCGCGCGCGCGTGTGTGCATGTGTGTGAGTGTGGGCCTGTGTACGTGTGCGTGTGTTCCGTACGATTCGGTTGTGTTCAGTGTTGTTTATCGCCGACTGGACACTAGCGTCTTGTCTCGCGTTCCGGCCGTAACCCGTTCAGTGAGCCGTGTGCCCGCTAGCCATATCCACCGGCGCCGACGACATGGGACGCGATCGCCGCACCGTCAACGCCACCGCGGCTGACCATTGACCGGCGTTTCGTCGTCACCGCCGACGATTTCTCTGGGTAAGTGTAACGCAACTGCCAAGCACGGGGTCCCGCAGACTCCCGCGCAACGGACACTTCGCCTCCGGCATCTGGACCGCGTCCGTCGCCGCCCCCCTCCCGAGGGCCACCGGACGTCGCGCCGTCGTTTCAAAAAGCCTCGCGCGAATATCGCGTACTCGGCGCCGTCCAGTTTTCGCGTTTTCCGACCAAAGTTCCACCGCCCCTCCCGGCTACCCGTCCACTACCCCCCTACCTATCAGGTCGTCACGCGCGCCAGGCGGTTCGCGGCGTTTCGTGCGTTGGTACGGTCGCGCGCGCGCCAGCCAAAACATAACCTCTATGTCCGCGTATCTCCGCGCTGCCGTTACAGCGTCTCTGGCTCTTCATCCCCTTTGTTTCCGGGACTTTTGAAATCGCGCCGTCTCGTCGAGCCGTGCCGCCGCATTCCGTTCGTCAAATGAGATGTGCTCGTCGTCCGTCGCGGCCGCTAGTCACCGTCGCCACGCGAACTGGCCACAATAGTCCGTCGCTCTGCAAAACAACCCTAGGGACAGCGACAGTGTTTGTGTCCGCTGAAGTCGACTAAACACCTCGTCCGTCGATTCGGTAATGTTTTCGTTACTGTCCGTGCACACCGATAACTCGACAAAGTCAACATTTTTCCAACTGATCGCGACCGATCAAATCCCTTTGTCTTGCTCCTCATACAACAACCCTTTCGTTTTCTACACGTCAACTGGTCCGCCGATGAGTTTGTTAGTGATGCACTGTTGTTCGATTTTGTCTAGAAATCTTATTTTGATGCTTTTTGTATTAGCTACTGATAGGTGTATGGCGTGTTTGAATTTCACTTATTTGTATTTCTTTGTCAACGTTCTGTTGAATTTGGGGTGGAAACAAATAATGATGTACCTAGGTAATTTCACTAACACTGCTGCAAACTCAGCTTATTATTCTTTTATCAATTTGAATCTTTTTAAATATTTATTTTTGAATTTTCTAAACTTGTACCTATGCTTGAGCCATCTTAGTAAGCCGGTAAAGTGATAATCCAGACACACCAAGAAATCCGTCTTCCTTGTTTTTGATAATCTTGACAAGAAAAATTACTAAATATATTATATTTGTCCTAGGTTCCTACTACCTACATGTACCCATAAAATAATCAACTATCTAAAATCTAAATTACAAAATAAATTAGTTGTAATAAATGTTTTAAAAGTTTAAAATGTATAACTTTACCTATCTACCTACCTGATAGATTATGTTTCATTAGTTAGTTTATACATATAGGTACGTACTATTCTCTAATAATTAAATTATAATCATTTAATAGGTACCTACCTAGTATTAATCTTATATTACACATATTTTTCAATAAGCTATTTCTGGGAATAATATTTTGGTAGGTTTAATAATTAATCAATTAACAATTTCAATAGGTATACATTTTGTTCCAATAACATATATCTACAATTGTGATATATTTTTATTTTAATAGAATGGATAATGTTTGAAAATTTAATCTAAATGAGATTAAAAAAAAAATACATTTGTTTTTTTATATACTTATTAGGTCTAAACCCTTTTTCAATAATAATAATCAATACCTTTGAAGGTAGCTTTATTTGATCAATCACATTAAATCAACTAGTGTTAAATATCAATTTCCTATCTATAATATAATAATATGTCAATAATAGTTGTAGGAGGAGTTGATTGATTATTCCTGTATCTTAAATAGTTGTAAATTTGCCATAATATGATAAATACCTTTTGTACCTATTGAATAATTTTTTAATAAATAATAAATAGTAAAAATGTTTTTCCTCCCCTTCCAATATCACTGTATGACAATCATTATTCCTTGTGCAACCCCCATAACAAAATTAAATTTAAATTATTAAACCCACAGAAATCAACAAATAAAATGTTCAACATTATTGCTCTCATAAAATACTTAAATACCAAATCTTAATTCACATCATTGGTAGGTACGTCCTAGTATATTTTTTTTCTTATCTCAAGTGTATTTAACTGATTAGATACCTATCTAATAATTACTAATTATGTAGGTATACGTACCTACCTACCTATTTATATTTTTTTTAACTAATTAATTTATTAATTTATGAAAAATAATGTAGGCATCTACCTATAACATGATAAATATATTTGGTACTTTTTTTTGTTTATGATGAGGGGGGCATATTGTTAAAAGAACCAAGTACAGAACTCATTTTCTTCTTTCCAGCTTATGATTTACCATCCTTAGAGTTTTTTCCTGGCTTCCTTGAATATTTGAGGACTTTTCAATTAGTGGTGTAAGGTTTTATATTTAGTACCTACCTGTTTTATTTTATTAAAACTTAAAAAATAATTTATTTTTAACAGCAAAATTCTTTATTTATTTTAGGTTTAACAGTTTTTGAAGTATATTGTACAAAATGTCTAAGGCATGCAGGATGTTGAATCTGGACGAAGATGGATCTTCTACTCCAAATACAGCAATAATTAAATTAGGTGTGTGATTTTTTAAGTTTATTTTTTTATTACTTATATTTGATTAAGTACTTACCTACTATTAATTTATCAGCTATAATTATAACTGTCAACTATATAAAATCTACCTATACATATTTTATATAGGTACCTAATCTCTTAGGTTTATCTTATTAAGTTTACTTAATTATAGTTTCTAGTCATAAGATACTAATATACTAGAATTACACCTCTTTAATAACTTTTGTTATTTAATTTTAAATTTTATATAAATAATTTGTATAATTTATTGGTTTGGGCACTAACCAATAAAGGTATAGTACCAGGTATTTTTTTAATAATGAAAATAATAATTTTAGATCTGATTTAAATTTTATTTGAAAATTTGAAATAGCCAATTGGTAAATCTGGTTCTAGAAAATTTGATTTTAAAAACATTTATCTAAGTCAAATGATTTTTTTTAACATTTTTTAAATGTCAATTTTTTTGACGTTAGGTAATACATTTTTTTAGATATTACTTAACAAGTTAAGTAGCTATTTAAAAATTCTCTTAAAATATTAAAAAAATTATAAATTATTTGAATTTAAAATGTTTTTTTTTACGACTGGATCAATTTAACTCAACAAATATAATGAAATTTAAAAAAAGCCGGTAAGTGGATGACACTCTGCTGTACAGTGGTTACAAGTGGGTCAATGTATAATGGATTGTATTAAAATTAAATTTGAATTCGATGATATAATATCATTGTAGAAGCAAAACGATTCTGAGCAGAGACGGTTTATCAGTCTGGATTTTTTATATTTTTATTATTTATTATAGCCTTTAGGTTTAATTAATATTATAATATTATAATTATTTATTTGTTGCTATAGTGATAAATAAATTTGTAAATGTGATTTTATTTAGCTTAATAATTTTGGTGAAATCAGAAATTACCTATTGTACCTACTGTATATTTTATTGTTAATAAAGAAATTTAATAAAAAAAAAACCCTGATGGATGGGAACTCGCAAACTCGTGTATAACTTTGAAACTAAGTCTGACCGACAATTTCTGTGTGCCTCACTGATTGCTCTTAACTCATTGAACAACAAAGGTTTCCAAAAAAAATTTCAAAATCTAACCACATTTATGAGCCATAAATTATGACCTTAAATGATAGGTGCCTTAAATTTTAAGAAATAACTTTTTGGGGGGGCGCAAAATGTTTAAATACGGCCCTGGGGGTGAGTGGTAGAAAATGGGTCCCCTAGTAAACGTAATATGATATTCTCCATAGGTAGTCAATAACAGTCTGAAATAAAATTAGTTATATTATATTAATACATTATTATGCATTAATACTTGGGACATTTGTAACTTGCCTCTGGAAATTTTTAGTTTACCTCGCCACTGATTGCATTTAACTTGAATTCACTGATATCATATCATTGTATAAGAAAAACGATTCAGAGCGGAAACGGTTTGTCAGTCTGGATATTTTTATATTATTATTTATAGCCTGTAAGTTGAATTAATATTAAAATATTATTTTTTTTTATTCATTTCTATGATGGTAAACTAAGGGTTTAGAAATTAAAATCCCATTTTTAGCTGTTTTTCGTGATTTGTCAGTAGTTTTTCTTGTGGCATTAAATAACTATTGATAAAATCGAAAAATGACCTCTCTAAAGTACCATGTTGATCCAATTTGAAAAAAGATAAGGTACTATATGTTGAAATCAAAGAACTCCTTCTGGTAGAGATTTTGTATACAGATTCGTTGGTATTCTCGCTCCGCTCAGAATCTAAAAAATGTAGGTATACCTCATACGTTTAAATGTAAGCGCCTGTAAATGATATAAATTTAAATTTAAAATTTAAAAATATTGATTAGAACAAAAGTTATTTGATTTGTCAGGTCTTCCTGTTGTAGCCTGTATACTAAGTTTATTATCTGGACACTTAGTAGTTACTTATTTTAATATTTTATACATACATAACCTATCGTTTTCTATATAATATATTATGAACTATATGCATAACTATCCATATATTCATATATTATTTTAATAAACAGTAGCTTTTGTTTATTTAAAAAAAATTTTCATTTTATTTTTAAAGCATTCACATAATTCTTTTGGTTCCAATTAATTTATATACCCTATCAATATTTCTAATCTTTTTGATTTTAAATCTAAAGTTTTTGTTGTAACCCTTTTAATTACATTATATGCTAATCTTAGGAGACAGAAGAATTCATTATAACCTTTTTATTTTACAACAAAGGATCTAGTATTTTACTAAACTGATAAGTCATTATGTGTGCTATATTGTAGTATTAGCAAGTACTACCTCTGTATTTATACTTAATGCTATCTTAGTTGTATTGCGCAGCAACAAAAATAAAAAGTCCGCCAACATTTCTTAAACTTAAAGAAATTTAAACAAAACTCAATTCATTGTGTATAAATTTTTAAGGTATTATTTATTAATTATATTCTAAAATAAAAATATAATTTTGATGGTTATTATGTATTTGAGCTAAATAATTTTGCATTATATGTTATAAAGCAAGGATTTCCTGTCCACAACCTCCCACTTAACATTAACTTTAAAAGGTATTTGAAAATCGTAGAAGTTGATGGTCAATGTTTATAGGTTTTACCCAATAGACATTCAGCAGTGCATTGTTAAAGGACCGGACCTCGAGTATCATGGCGGCCATTACCCCTATACACTGACACCCATAGACAATCGGTTACAAATAGTTAAATCAGTTATAACAATGTAATTATTTTTAGCTAAATAGGTAAATTTATTTATATTAGGTACTTATTATATTTAAGTTGCATAATTTATATATTTGGCATATTTATAAATAATCAGCATATATTTATAATAATTAAGAGGATGCCATACCAACAATTTTTTTTGTTACAACCACTTCATTACTAGATAATTTTAAGTAGATAAACTTTTAACTTAAACATATAAATATTACACAATATTATTTTCAAGCCTTAATTTAATAGTTTTTTTTTTGTTCATATTGTATATTATTTAAATACATATTATAATATATTTCTTTTACAGATCAAAATATGACAACTTTCTTAACACCATCACCATATCATTTGCTAGATCATGAATATGGTATGACACCACAAAATCAAATCATTCCAAATCCTCTTACATCACCATTAACTAAATCACAAGTAAGTAATAATGTAATATAGTTTTTGAATATTGAAACCATTAAAGTAATTAATTTTTAACTTTATGGTAAAGTATTTAATAAATAAAACAAAATGTGCCTATCTAATCTGGATAACATTAAAATTAAAAAAACTATATAGTCTTAATTTTGAAATTGTAAAATATTCATTTATTTATGTATTAAATAGCCTATCAATTATTTACTACTAATAGCTCTGTTACTAAAGAAAAAGTAAGTGGGAAAGTGGGTACCACATTACTGTATAACAGGTGTCAAGTGGGTTAGTCACCATAATGGATGTGTTAAATTTGAATTAATTGTATATGAAAAACACATTTCTGATTAAAGACGGTCTGTCAGCTTATATTATTTTGTATCATATTACGATAATATTGCTATTGATGTAATTCATTTTACTATTACTAAACACAGTAGGTTGAATTAATTTTTGACAAAAACATGAAAATGCCATTGTGTGTATAAAATATAATAATATACTTATAAACTTTAAAAGTTTCAAATACCTACCCACGAATAGTTTTTTTAAATCACAACAAAATTACTAAAAATTGTATTCTTTTAATTACAAAATTATTTGCAAATTTTTGTGATTTTAATGAAATTTGTCCTATTTGAACATGAAATATATATATTTTTTTAAATTTGCTTATCTATAGGTATTTAATGTTTTTAAATTTCTAAAATAACAGTTTAATAGGAACTTTGCATTAAATTTTCAAACTTTTTGACTCATTGAAATAGTTTTTAACAAGATGTGTAGAATAAACATTGAAAATTGAAAATTTTTATCAAAAAGATTATCAAAAATATTTAAATATTATTATACCATCTATAAAAAGCGTTATTTTACATGTGAATATCGAAATTCATACAAATTTGAACTCTAGGCGTTCATAATAAGTTAAAGACTTTCCAGTAAACTTCTTTATTTTGTAATAAGTATAAAAACTTATGACTAGTTTTAAAAAGAAATTTTTATGATTTCTTATTACAAATGCTTATAAAAAGATATTGTGACTATGTATTTTCAGTAATTTTTAATTAGTGAAAATAATGAGGAATCTTCAACTATTTTCAAAAGTTATGATATAATTAAAATCGACATTTATAAATAAAAAACTAAAAAAAATTGATAATTTCAAATAACTCAAAAAAAGTTAAAATATTTTGAAAATTTTATCATGTACAGAAATTCATAATATAATACAAATATTTATTAAAAATGTCATGTATCTCCGCTTATTTATTTATGAGTTTGAGCAAAAAATATAAAATTGACTTTATCAAGAACTGGGTTTACTTAAAAATTACAGTTTTTCCTTAATTTTTTTTTTGACTTTTGATAAGTACTAGAAGAGACTACTATTAATTTTTTTTTCTCTTTCTTTACCTCCCAAGGTACCAACTAGATTCAAGTTGCTACCAAGACCAATCCCTAAGTTGAAAATTAAAGAATTTTTACAGCCCCAACAGATGACTGCCCCCATCCCCCCAAAAAATGTATATAGAAATAATGTGTATTTTTACTTTAGAAATGTTGTACACAATGAGTAAAATACATGAGTGATTCTAATATTCTAGAAAATAAATCCTTGACCCTATGTTTATTTATTTAAAGACTGGTATTTCTCTATATTTTCAAATTCTAACTTGTATTATCATTTATTGATATCTTGTTTAAGGGTGTAAAACGAAGATTAAATTTAGAGTCACTCAATTTTGGATATGACGATGTTACACCTTCAACAGCTAAGCTAATGAGAAAATGGTCAAGTTCAAGTGCTGGTAGTGAACCAAGTCCTGCTCAAAATGGTTAGAAAAATAATATTAAGATTTTAATTTATTTAAATGTATGCTTAAATTTAAGTAATAAATGTACAATATTTATTATTTTAGTAGCAGCAAAGAAGTGTTCTGAACGTCCAACACGTTATGATACCTCTTTGGGTTTATTGACCAAAAAATTTATTGGTCTGCTTGAAAATTCTACAGATGGTGTTGTTGATTTAAATATAGCATCAGAAAAGTTGGATGTACAAAAACGAAGAATATATGACATAACCAATGTTCTAGAAGGTATTGGAATTTTGGAAAAAAAATCCAAAAATAATATTCAATGGAAGTAAGTTGCACAAAATATATTAATTAATAAATATATTATACTTGTAGACTTGTAAGTATTGTGGTATTCACAAAACAACTTTTTTCAGAGGTGGAAATGCATTTGGGTCGGACAAAAATAATGTTCAACAAGACTTAGAAAAAATGAAAGCCAAAGAAGAAGAATTAGATAATTTGATTTTAAATACTGGTATAGTTAAAATAATTAAAATATAGTTTTTAAATTCTTACAAACATTATTAATTTTGTTATTTAAATCAACATTGAGTTTATGATGCAATTTCTAAGTATAATATGAAATACTGTGGATATAAGTCATATGCTTATTAGTTAAATTCTTTTACAAAGTATTTTTATTTTTTAATTACTAAACTACTATTTTTTCATTGTTATATAATATGTATGATACAATATTTTATTAATATTTTTTATAGAACGAGATATAAAACAACTGACTGAAGATAAAAGATTTGGATATGTAACTTATCAAGATATTAGGTCTATTGAATCATTTAGACAAAAGACTGTTTTGGTTGTTAAAGCCCCTCCAGAAACTGAATTACAAGTACCTCAAGATCATACTGATGGAGATGTAAGTATAATATTGAATTTATTTTACATTCTGAGTGGAGCAATTTTACAATGAAAGTTAAAAAAAATTTAATTTATCTTATAAATTAATTAGTTTCAATACCATAAAAATGATAAGAATGTACATAAAAGTGATTCTAATTAAAGTAGTACTAGTTTAGTAATTCTAATCAATTCAGTGGCGCCTAAGTTTTTAAAATATGGTCGAGCAATTTCAAAACTTCGCGATCTCAATTATTTAATCTAGATGTACCAACCCTAATATAAACTTACTTATAAATATGTTTAAATATACTCATGTAAATTTAAATGTGGATCGGCGCCACTGGGTCAATTAACATTAGTCACATAAGATTTGGTTTGGGATTTTCTTTTTTGATTCTAATAAACTGTTGATTCTACAAACCAGTGATCACATTAAGTAGAACTTATTATTTGACATTTTTTAATCATCTATATCAGGGATGGGCAACTCAAAGTAACTAGCGGGCCGCAGTGCATAGGAGAAAGCAAAAAAAAAAAAGGTCCTTCAAAATTTATTTTTTACGCTTTTTAGCGGACATTTTTAAAATAATTACTACAAAACACGAAAATAATAATATAATAAAATTATATGAAGTAATTTGAAAATGTAGCGCGGGCCAGATAAAAAAGGTAAGGGGGCCGCCAGTTGCCCATCCCTGATCTATATGATTAAATCTTCAAAATATTTTGATTCTTACTGAGCTATTTATAGACATTTAAAATGAAAAATTGTTTTAGTTTTTTTCTATAAATGTCAAAAAAAAATTTGAATTCAAATTTATAAATGTAAAAAACCGAATAAACAATTTAATTTGTGGCCATGGCAGAAACCTACAGGTGCCCAACTTGAAATTCTGCCAAACCTAAAAAAACGTGTTTAACCAACTGTTTCAACTGCCCCCCCCCCCCTTAAAACAGCTAATGGCCATAGTTGGCAGGCTTAAATACAATAAAAAAAAAAATTAAATTTGTATTACATTATATTAGGTACTGTACTACACTATAATACTCCAATAAAAGTTGTGTGTGATTAAATTGGTTGATTAGTTGTTGTGACATAGGGATACATTTTAGCCTTATCTATTTTAAACCCAAATTACCTGATCTTATATAATTAAAAATTATGTAGTGATATGTTAATATTTCAATGAAGTCAAATTTTTAATTTTTAATAGAAGAAATAGATTAAAAATGTCTTAAAAAATTAAAAGATGCTTTAAAAACATGCAAAAAAATATTGTGGTGACTATATGGAATACTTGGAAAGCATTGTGTAAGACATTCCAAAAATAAATATGTAAATGCATTTTCTCATTGAAATCCAAGCCCTGGTGATTCCCTACTTATACCCTTTTTTATATTAAAATGTTTATTTTTCATAGCAAAAGATGTATATGAAAAGTAACACTGGTGAAATAGAGGTGTTCTTATGCCCAGAGTATAATACCAATACAATTTTACACCAACCACAAAGCCAGTTAAGGCCGTATACATCTCAGGTTAGTATAATTGTCATTAATGTTTCAACATTTGAATTAATTTTAAATTAAAATTTTTATAGGGTTCCAATAATTCAACAATTGGCAATACGGTTATAAAATCGCCTCAAAAATCATCAGTTATTCAACAGTCACCAACATATTTGTCACACAAATATAAAATGGAAAACATCAAGGAATCAGAAACTGTAGAAAATGTAGAGAATACAACAATAAGAAAATTCAAGGAAGAGCCATTGGATGATCAGCAATATATACCTAGTACAAGTGGTTCTGGTATGCAAATTATTACACATATACCACGTTACGTTTTACACGCACATCCTGGTTTACGCATGATATGGCCATGAAGTTACAAACTGTTACTGTTGCTCGCTTATATTTTCTTCTACTTTTTTTTTAGTTCAAACTAATATTTAACCTTCTTAATACTATACTAGCTTTTATATTTGGTTTCCACTTTTTCCCAACTATTTAAGTGAATAATAACAGTATGATGCATGATAGAAATATTATTCTAAATGAGTGATCGCTGATCATGTTCATTGGTTTACCTGTAGTTTATTTTGTTTTGTTTTGTTTTGTTTTATTTTTGTTTTTTATTGACAGTCATTTACAACTTTATTTACAACAATATTATATAAAATACTATATCTCATAATTTGTAATGTTTATTGAAACATGTGATACCTACCTTCTTATACCTTTTTAATGTGAAACATTAAATAGAATTTACTTACCATAACATTTGTTGTATACTCTCATTGGTTAGTGGCATTTTATCTAAATGATTGATTGCTATTCAATCAAATATTTTAATACTGAAAGGTGGCAATCCGCAATATTTGTAATAACCCTTAGTGGAATAATATATATAAATATGTCATATTACTATTTTATATTTAGTTCATTAGTATTCTTAATAGTACATGTTTGGTATGTGTATTATTCACATCATGTTTTGAATTTGTACAAGATAAAGTCATTACTTTTTGGTTACAATACAATATTATTGCCACCTTTTTTCTATTACTTTTTACCACTTAACTAATTTTGCGAGATAAATCTCATTATTTATAATAAATATTTATATATATTTTTTTTTTGGTAGTTATTAGTTTATATTTCTTTATCTTGTATATAACTTATGGGTTAACTTCAGTCGTAAATCTTAACAAAATAAAAATTTTGTGTATTTGAATGTAATTTAGACTTTATAATAATGTTCTTATAGATAAACCAAATTAAATGAATCTCAATGATACTTAAAAAGTAATAAATTATCATTTTGTTGTACAAAGTTTTTATTTTATTATATTATTAATAATACTAAAATTTTTATTTTTATTTATTTTTATTTTTTTGCTTCTTTGTTATATTACCTAACCTTGTCTTGTATTATATACTTTTTGCTTTTTTAATCTTATAATAATACTATAACCCTGTTGTAACTTGTCAGGGAATATGAAAAGCAAAATTATACCGTTTACTGTAGTTATATTTTTGCTCATCCATCCACATTATCCGAAAACTTAAAAAAAAATTGCCATTCATTGCTTCGGGTATACTGCTGTTGGGAAAACACAGTCATGTCGGTCGTCCGCTGAATTTTACGAGTGCCGCATGTAATGTATGTCTTGTAGCACCATGGAATTCAGCTGTCGCCTGGTGTGTTATCTGCTTCTGCCTTATGTACAATCGGCGCTTCTTCATATACCACATAAACACATTTTGATGTTGTGTATAACATGAGATATTGTACTTAAATAATATTAATGATGGATAATGATGTGCATCTACTTAATTCAGATTATGGTCCAGTGAAGCAGCTAATGAGAATGTTAATAATAGCTTTGTATTAAACGGTTAAACATTAACATATTAATATTGTGTTCATGAGTTTATTTACTATTTATATACATGTTTCATAAATGATAGTAGTATGTACTCATAAATATGTAATGTATATTAGCTGTTGTTTTTTTTTATTAACTATTTTGTCTTGATATGTGTCAAAATTACAAAAGTAAATTGTTTCTCATTGCTATAGTTAAATCATAATAATGTATTTATATTTGGATTTACAATGAAAAAGTGTTTGTTATTAGCCTAGCATTGTCTTACTGTTTTTAAAGCTTTTTTTCTTCTTTCATAATTGCATGAAGTTAGTTGCTTTTATTGAATAAGTGCTTTTTCATAATTTGTAGTCACCTTTTATTGTGTTTTTTAGCCAAAGATACATTTGAGATATCTTGCGAACCTTTCTTGATGCTTGAACCTCCAAACGAAGATGACTACAACTACTGTCTGGACTCAGATGAGGGTCTTGGTGACTTGTTTGGCTTCAGGTTATAAATAGGTTAATACAATAATTTTTAGTATATATATATATATAAATGTGTGTTTTTTTTTTTTGCAAATTGTAAATCCCTTTGTTTTTCTCCCTTGTATAACAATTCTTTTGTTTACTTACCATTTGGTATATCTATTTAATTAAACAATTTTTTATTTCATATTTTTTTTTAAACGAAATTTTAATTTATCCCAAATTAAATTTGCTCGAATAACTATTATTTAAAAACCATTAATTTTACTATGTATTATGTTTTTATTTTAGTTTCCAATCTATTTTTTATTTTTTGGACATACAATTATTTTGATATCAAGGTACAAAAATAAGTATTTTCAAGTATCGTTGTATTTGAAATTAAAAATTCGGTTATGATAATGTGTTCATATTATTATTTATTTTGTTTTAACCAATTTTATTTCTGTTTATGTTCTTTTCGTTAATGTGCAATTTTTGGTCGTTTATTTACTAGTAATTTGTTACTATGCTAAATATGCGCTATTTTTAAAAGAGACAAAATTATATTTTATGCTATTTAGTGCCTTTTATTTGTTAAAAATAAATTTTGAGCTTTCCCTTAAAATAAAACTGTTGTACAAGGAATGGGTATGCTCGCCATTCAGAACTGAAACACACCTTGTGTATTATAAAATCAATTTCTGTATATTAAAATGTCTAAAATATAAATTGTATATTTTATTACTTTTAGATTTAGAATTTACCTATAGTGATTAAGTGAAAATTAGAATTATAATTCCAAAATTAATTTTGTAAATTTACCTTTATGTAAGTACTCAAATTTGTTTTTTTTATACACTTGTATATTGAGACAATGTATTTTTTTCTCTTCATGATCTATACCCAATCCGGCGATCTCAATCGATTGATACACTACATTATACCTGATGTCCATTTTGGATTAAAATGTATTTTAACACTACAAGTTGTTGGTTACTCATCATATACAAATATGTAGTGTATGTTTTTACAAACCTATTTAGTCTGAACTCTGAAGGTCTTTGTATGTGTATTCCTACCACGTATATTTATCGCGATAATGTTCTTGCATAGATGTGAAATTTAGTTCAAGATCAACCAATTTTATAATTTGCAAACAAATTGTTTTGAATTAATTAATCTTACCAATATTTAACATTAAAAAATACTGTATATATCAGTGACTTAACCTAAAGTGAAGACTCCTAAATTTGAAACTCCTGCAACATTTTGGGACACAATGAAATTCTGTGTCGGCGATCCTAAATAATCAGGGTACCGTAACCACCAATAAGAGCCCCCCCACCAGCTGAGAATTGCTGATATACATCATCAGTTTCTAGTTTACTTTTTAAATGGTTTTAATATAGTATATTATCTATTGTGCTATCAATGACAATTTGGTTTAGCATTCAGTGAGATTAGTGAATTGGTTTCCGTATTAATCAAATGTTCGTCCAATTGCATTTTACCATGCACTTTTAGCTAATTAAGTACCAATCAATTGCTTTAATGTAAATTTCACAATCTTCTTGAGTCTTATTGTTAAATATATTTTCCACAGGTCGGTAATTTTTGAAATACATTTGAATGAAAAATTTCTGATAAATATCTACCTTAAATCTGAAACTCACCTTTTGTTTTGGTATTTTTCTTCTTTATTATTATTATTATTATTATTATTATTATTATTTTTTTTTTTTTTTAGGACAACATGCCAATGTAATTTATGTATTTATTATTATTATTTTAGTTTAATTATTAATATACAATAGACATTTTTGATTTACAGTTTTATTTTAATAAATTTAAAACAAAATTATTGTCTAGTTTATACCAATCTAATAAAGTCAGAGGTTATAATAAATGAATGTTGAATTTGAAATTCAAAAAATTAGTGAATACCAGCTATTAAAAATTTCATATTTAACTATTTATGTAATAATTGGAGTTTTGACTTATTTATTTTATTGACCAACATTTTAATAATTATGATTAGTATTAGATATTTAATATAATATACTGTGTGTTTTATTTTAAAGGTAACACAACATATTTCAATCCAGTGACCTCGGATTGTTATGGGTTTTTCGGGAGGAGTTAAGGAATACATAAATAGATATTTTCTGATGATTTTCAATTGCTTATATTATCTTTCAGTGTGCGCATGCGCAATACAACTTCCTATTTTTTAAATGGCAACCGGTGTTTTAAATATCAAATTCGGATATAGACCGAATTTTTTTTAGTCATTTTGACCTCTTAACCATGGTTCTAAAACCAAAATTGACTGAATGACAACGAGCAAATGTTTTAACTTAAATATTATTGATTTTTTTTCAACAATTTACCATCCAAAAATACTACGAATTTCCATGCAATTTGCCTTATATTTTTTTAGACATAGTGCATAATATCGTATTATTTGGAAAATAATATCAATTATAATATCGTTTAAAATAAATTATAGAAATAATAACTCCCTAGATTGCTGGAAATCTCTAAAATTTATTTTATTTTAGTTATGTTAAATAAACAAAATTTTACTTATCAACTATCGTGCGCTAAGAATAACATGCATTATGTGTCTAAATGTTTCCATATTAATGACATCATTAGTAAATTATTTCAGGCAAATTTAAAAATAATAAGATATAGCATTCGATTAAACGTGATTACTAAAATTCAAAACCAGTTAATAAAAAAACTCGTATGTGATATATGTGTCATTACAATTTAAATTTAAAAATTATTTTAAAATGCCAAGTAACTGTGAAAAAGTTATTAGAAAGATATTAGTTTATGGTGAATGCCATTGTAATTCTCGAACAGCTGCTAGATTGTATACAGAACGATATCCTGATCGATATCACCCTCCTCACAATTATTTTTTTCGAGTCGAATCGTCGTTAATAAATAGTGGTGAGCTACTAGCAAGACAAAGAGATAATCGGCGAAATCGAAGAGAGTTAAATGGGGAGGCCACCGAACCGGAAGAATTACAGGTTTTGGTTTACGTGAATTTAAACCCGCGGTATTCCATTAGGTATTTAAGTAAAGAAATTTGAATTTCTTGTAAAAAACTCCATTAAATTAAAAAAAAAAATTACATCCTGATATAGGCCTAATTTAGTACAAAAGTTAGAACCCGCGGTGATGCTCAGCGTAGGCTTTCATTCATTGCATGGTTTATGATACAATTACAAGACCAACCACAATTATTACGGTATATCTGTTGGACCGACGAATCAAAATTTACCAACAATGGGGTAATTACTATAATTAACAAACAAAATAACCGCTATTGGGCAGATAACAATCCATACTGGACTACTGACGGTTTGTCAGTCTAGGTATTAGACATATTATATACTTGTCTATGGTATTAAAAAAAAAATGACCTATAATAGGAGGTCCATTCCCCAGCCCCGCCTGATTGAAATTTCGAAATATTTTTTTTTCATTCGATTGTGCTACGTTAGTGCCGTTTGTTCTAATTGGTCCCGCGTTTGTGCTGACTCCCTAGCCCAGTGAATTCAAAATTTAAGTAGAGCGGGGCTGAAGAAATGTTAGCCCCGCCATATTGGAATTTCGCTATAATAGGTATCTACCTGTAATAAATTCCAAATTAATCATATCACAATATCCATAAGGTACTTATTACTTATAACCATAGACCTTATACTTAATATATAAGGTATATGCTTATAACACGTTATACATCAACAATAAACCGTGATACTATCATAGATATATAATATTATACTTTAGAAGTTTCAAGTACCCACGAATAATATTATACAATCATAACAAAATAATTTAAAAAGTTATTCTAGGTTTTTTAATATGCAATTTCGTCTAAATTTGAAATTAAAACGACTATAAAAATAAACTGTGCTTACATGTATTTTTTAGATTTTTTGGTAACAGAATTAACTACTTACATGGAATCTTGTTTTAAATTTTCAAGCCTCTTAGATATAAAAGTTGAACATTTTATAAATGTTAAACTACAAAATAATTATTCAATTTTAAATTTCATAAATGTTGTCAAAATTCGATCTATAAATGCTTATAAAAAAAATTATGCCCATGTATTTTTAATGGTTTTCAACTGCTATTGTATAAATATATCAGGAGCCTTGTATTAATTTTTTACACTTTTTGTCCCAACAGATAAAACATTATTGATATTTATAGAAAAAAAAAACTAAAAAAATTGAAAACTGAAAATGTCCGTAAACAGCTCAAAAAGAGTCAAAATATTTTCAAAATTGTATGGTGCTAATATAAACATACAGTAAAATTTTCATGTATCTGCAGTTATTCGTTTTTGAATTACAACAAAATAAGGAAATCGCTACATGAGAAATCGAGTGAATATCCAATGTTGTAAAAATTTGAATTTCAAACGATCATAAAAATTTAATTTAGCTTTCTTATAGACATTTTTTATTTGATAAATGTAGAAAATCTTATAAGGAATCTTGTATTACATTTTCATATCTCAGATTTAAAAAGAAAAATTTTTATGAATTTCTAACTCGAAATAATTTGCAAAT
>NC_042494.1:142184387-142185731 GCF_005508785.2 Acyrthosiphon pisum
AGTTGTTTTGGTTTTTCGATATCACAAATACGAATAAATAAAATAACGCCTGGCAGTAAATTTCTCATCTTCATAGTGTGAAAATTTGGTTACTTAGCTTGGACTACAGCCTGAGTGGTTCTATCCACGAAAAATAGATTTTGTTATGTTTGATATTTGGAAGACGGAGACAACACATGAGGGTCAGCGTCTTTCAATTATTATAATCATAGTATATATTTATATTATAATATATTAATATAGTAATGTTACCTATTACCTTTTGAATCAATAACAGTAAGTTAAAAATTATAAAGCATTTCTAGTTTTTACTACTCCAAAGGCGCTGGTTACTGCTGATGACAGACAGAAAAAAACCCACATAATCGTAAAATCGATATAGGTATATCATATATCGCCCTGCTCAAAATCTAAATTAACGGATTCTCATTATAGCTGTTGGTACGCAATAGTGTCATAATGAAATTGATTATCATAACCGTCTTGTACATTCATTCTTTTGACTCAATTTGAGCTATACAAATTGTGGCTATAGGCGTAAACAGGGTCCGAAAATGCATAGGGCTCGAACGCAAAAGAAACAAAAAGAGTGGAAAATTCGTCTTCCACCCACTACACAAACACACAATTTTATGTATGATTAAATCGCAAATTAAATATAAATTAATATTTTTGTATTATTATTAATATTATATATTAAATTTATACAATACATTTTATTGTAAAAATTTAATAAAAAGGTTTTATACAGTTACAACTCATAAGATATACTATGCAAGGTATCTACTTCTTTATTAATGTATAATTCTTTAGGATATTCTGTATTATTAATCGTGTAACTTTTGAACGACTTGACCGATTGAGATAAAAGTTATACCTAATAGGTACCTAATAGATTCCTTGAGTCTTAGCATAAGCGTGCGCACGGGTCACGGGGTAGTCATGATAGGCACTTGACTACTCTGCGAACTCCCCCCGGCCACCTCAATATTCAATATTATTATTGATAATTGATAGTCAATCATAATCTAATTTTTTACCACTGTAAATGTAGTTAAATGAGGTTACCCCATCCAAATTAGTTTTTGTAACTTAGGTGTGAATATGAATATTATATATACGTACCTAATATATATGTGTGTGTGTTAATGTATTTATGTACGACTACCCTGCCAGAAATTCTGCGCACGCTTATGAATCTTATGAGTACCTATATTTATACTTGGCGTATTTTTTAACTTATAGATGATATAATTTATTATAATAAAGATTACCTATCTATTATCTAATATATAAAATTGTCGTGTCACAGTGTTAGTGAATGAACTCCTTAGGGGCCGTTTT
>NC_042494.1:142185831-142191035 GCF_005508785.2 Acyrthosiphon pisum
TTTTTTAAGATTTTTTTTATCAAATTCAAATTTTTTTAATGATTTTTTATTAAATACACATTTTTTAAAGAATTTCTTATAAAATATAGTTTTTTTTAATGATTTTTTAATCAAATACACATTATTTAATAATTTATTGAATAAATACACGATTTTTAATGATTTTCTAAAGAACTTTTTATAAAATGTATATTTTTAAAGATTATTTTAAAGAATTTTTTATCAAATATAGTTTTTTTATAGATTTTTTTATCAAATACAGATTTTTTACGATTTATTAATAAATCCAAATTTTTAAATAAATTTCTTATTAAATATAAATTTTTATTGATTCTTTTTAAGATTTTTTTATCAAATAGAGATTTTTTATTGATTTGTTAATAAATATAGGTTTTTTATTGATTCTTTTTAATAATGACATTGGTTTATTTATCAAATACTAATGTTTTTATTGATTTTTTTTAATAAATACTGATTTTTTTAATCAAATACAGATTTTTTAATTGATTTTATAATAAATATTTTATTTTTTTTTATTTTTAATGATTTTCATAAGAATTTCTTATAGAATATAGATTTTTGATGATTTTTTTAAGAATTTTTTTTTAAATTTAGATTTCTTAATGAATTTTTTAAAGAATTTTTTTATCAAATTTAGTTTTTTATTGATTTTTTAATGATTTATTAATTGATTTTTTAATAAATATAGATTTTTAATGATTTTCATAAGAATTTTTTATGAAATATAGATTTTTTTAAGATTTTTTTATCAAATACCGTTAATGATTTTTTTTATAAATAGACATTTTTTTTAAAAATTTTGTAGGCATCTAAGTGAATTTTTTTTTAAAAAATAGTTTTTTTTCTTGATTTTTCTTGATTTTTTCAATTAATACACAATTTTAAATGATTTTTTAAAGAATTTTTTTTTTAAATGTAGATTTTTTAATCATTTTGTTAAAGAATTTTTTTATTAAATTTAGTTTTTTATTGATTTTTTAATCAATACTAATTTTTTTACGATTTTTTTATTGATGTTTTAATAAAACATTGGTTTTTTTATCAAATACTAACTTTTATTGATTTTTTAATGTTTTTTTTAATAAATACACATTTTCGAATTATTTTTTTATCAAATACAGTTTTTTATTGATTTTCATAAGGTTTTTTTATCAAATACCGATTTTTTAATGATTTTTTTTATAAATACACATTTTTTTAAGAATTTTTTAGGTATCTAAGTAAATTTTTTAATTTACTATTTAAAATATAGTTTTTTTAATGATTTTTTAAAGAATTTTTTTTAAATTTAGATTTTTTAATGAATTTTTTAAAGAATTTTTTAATAAATACTGATTTTTTAACGATTTTTTTAATAAATACTATTTTAATGATTTTTTAATAAATATAGATTTTTAATGATTTTCATAAGAATTTTTTATTAAATATAGATTTTTTTAAGATTTTTTTTATCAAAAAAGATTCTTATTGAATTTTTAATAAATACAAATTTTTTAAAGAATTTCTAATAATATATAGATTTTTGATGATTTTTTTAGGTATCTAAGTTTCTTGTTGATTAGTATTTTAATTTTGTTATTACTTATTATACGTTTTCATAATTTATTGGGTGAAACACAAAATATTATCTATATGCTTATAATATAATATATTTTTATTTTTTTATTTTATTTAGAACTTCTAGTAATAACTATGATAGCTCAAAAATTACAGTATTAGATTTACATAATTAATGTATAATATGATAGAATACAAATTAAAAAAAAAATATATATATATATATAAGAATAGAATTATAGTTATTAGCTTATCAGCTCAACAGATAAGGTGAACGTAAATTACAATTATGGCTTAGGAATGATGTTATAGCATAATAGATAATTAGGTAATTTATCTAAGATAGATAAGAATATAAAATGAAATGATACAATGTATCGTGAACGTACAACAGAGAATGGAATTAACATTGACCCTTATTTAATAATGACGTTAGGATAGACAGGAGGGGTTTTATGATCGCAGTAAATTCGGTAAGAAAAGATGTAAATAGAGTTTCTATACTAGGAGACAAATGGGAATGGTTATGATTGGAGGAATTGGCTCCGGCATATGATAGTTTATTGGTATTAGAATTTGAGGTTGATTTAGGAAAGTTTTTGTGAGATTTGGGAGCAGAAGTGAAAGGTTCACGACGAGGTGGTCTGTTATTAAGTTTTTTTATAAACTGAGCAGCCTTTGTAATTGGCTGGGTGACTACCTTGGTATAAAGCACACCTGGCAGGAGAATCTGGTGACATAGTGCATGCATTAGAACTGTGTTCCTCGCCACATCTGATGCATCGTGTGGAACGTGGTTGCAGTAGGCCTGAGTGTGCCCAAAAGCTTATTAGTCATAATTATATAATTAAATGTTTTGATTTAACTTGTAGAGTGCGGAGGTATGAAAATAAAAATTGAGGTACCTACCTTTTTTTCCATTTACGTAGACTACAGTAGCGCAATGGCAAAAAGTTAAAAGTTCCAACGAATAATATTTTTTTAATAGCTAGGTATATAATATTACTGACTTACTAAAATTTTGGTTTTTTATTTTTTATTTATATCTAATTTAACTAGTTTTGTAAAAATTTGAAGTTAAAAAGCTTAAACAAAAGTGTTATGTACCTGTCGTCTATAATACCTGCAGCATGTATTTAGTATTTAGGATATATTTATTTGTTAAGTATATGAACAAATATATAATTGTAATTGTAAAATTATTGGGAGCTTGTATTAAATTGTCAAGATTTTTACTCTCGAATAAAATGTTATTATACGTAAATCGAAAAAATAAGTCAACAATTTAAAATATTTTTATTAATATACCTAGCTAAAATAAGATCAAAATATTTTCAAAATTGTATTTTGTCTTTCAATAGGTATTACAAATATTTGGAGAAAATTTAGAGCCTACGTTTATTCATTTTTTAATTATTTTGATATAAAAACTAAAATTTATTTAAAAAACACACATTATATAAAACCAATTCATTAATAGCTCTGATGATAATATTATATTGATTTTTAAGATGATTGTGAATTGTGAGATATTACCGATCATACTTGAGTTTTCTAAAAGCACAATCATGCGATATCCGTAGTTGTAGCTAGTCGTCGTTCCATATTAATAGTTCTGCGATTTCTATTTCAAGCTATTTTCGAACTCAAATTAATTTCAACTGTTTTTAAATTACGTTTTTTAGAAAAAATGTATTTACACGTTATTGAACTATTATTTTGTAATACCTATATTGTTATAAAATGACACAAAATATAATTTTTTTTGTACAGAAATAATTTGTAGGTAATTAAAACAATAGGTACTGACGATGAACATTTGTAATCGGAGGAACGTATAAACATATATTACATAAAATATTACCTGGACAACGAAAAAACGCATATGATAGGTTTGTAGCCAATCCATTTTATTTCCGAAAATATAGTTACAAAGTTTTTGAGTAGCTTGTTACTTGTTACCAATTACAAATTATACAATAATACATTGAGTAACTTGTCCAGCCCTGCTTATATGCTTCACTGTTTATTTATTCCATATTTTTTAAATCTTAAAAGTATTTTAAATATTTTCTGAATGGATGTTTTATTTGGACATTATATTATGTACCTATATATTAACTATTAAGTAAAAACATTTTAAATTTTAGTAATTTTAGAAACAAATTACGGACAAAAAATGAATTATAAAAAGAAAATCAAATTATATAATAACTATTGATACAAATGTTTGAAATATTAATACCATTATAGGAAATAATAAAAAGGTGGGCAAGTGGGTGTCCCTCTGCAGTAGAGTAGGTTACAAGTGGGTCATTGTAATGGATGGTGTTAAATTTGAATTCAATGATATAATAATATCCATGGGTGGATAGGTAGTATTTATGTTACAAGAAAATATTTGAAGGGGTACTCAAACTAAAAAAAAAATTGGTTGCTTCGGTTGCATTGGATATGCCTGAGAGTGAGTATCTACCGATTCCGGAGCCAATGTCGTTAAAATTATACAAGTCACGACTGTTAGTCACACGTTGATGGTATAGGATATTAATTAATAATTATAAAATATCATAATCAACTCAAAAACCTTGTCGATGATTCCTTCATACGGCTTGGTTGGTGAACATCGACGACATATTATTATATTATCGGTCGCTCATTGTATACTCTTTTAAAGCATAATATGTCGAGTTCCGATTCCGAATGACATGCAACCGCGGTAATACTAGATATGAAAGACTTTTTTTACCTAATACTTCACGTGGCTACTAATACTTGAACCTATATATTAAAAGAGTAACCATCTCTGTATGTGTTATGTGTAATTGATAAATTGAAAAGAAAAAAGTAACGCGTAGACCTTGGTTTCTGATAGATTTTCTTCGTCTGAGGCAAAACCAAGCGCACTGTGGTTATTACACTAACATATCAAACATTAAAGTCGAACCAAATATGCCACGTACCTTATCTATCATTTTTTTTTCATACTCCAGGCTTACGTTAGAATGCTTAGATATTTTTTTTCTATAAAATGATGATTGCTCGGCGTTCTGAATAGGCAATTTGGGTACATCAATGTCGTGGGTGTACCTTTCTGTTATCATTGTGTTACCTAATTAAGGTGCATTTCCCTGGCACCCCCACTTCCGAATTTTGAATTCAAACCAAGGGCTTTGGTTTGTGATACGTTTGTGCTGGATTGTGCTCGAATTTCATCGTTTGTGCTGCAACCCTTCTCAAGTTATAAGGGATAATGATTGGGGGTGCCAGGAAAACGACTGCATCCCCACCTCTGAATTTTCGAATTTAAATTATGCCATTCGTTTGTGCTACGTTTGTGCTGGATTGTGCTCGAGTTTCATCGTTTGTGCTGCTAACCCTAATGAGCTAGAATGGATCTATAGTGGGAGTGCCAGGGAAACGACTGAACCCCCACCTCCGAATTTTCGAATTTAAATTATGCCATTCGTTTGTGCTACGTTTGTGCTGGATTGTGCTCGAGTTTTCGTTTGTGTTGCAACCCCTAATTAACTACATGGGATCATTAGTGGGGGGGGGGGGGGTGGTATGGAGCCATAATACAACCCCAATTCAAAATATTGGATCTCCAAATGAACCAATCTTTA
>NC_042494.1:142191085-142193648 GCF_005508785.2 Acyrthosiphon pisum
TACGTAAGTAATCGTTATTATTGTGAAAATCAAAATTCTCAAATTTACGTTTTTATCTTGCAAAACTATTATAAATAACTAAATTACGTATATGGATCGTTGGATCTAAATGGAGGTATTAATATTTATTCGACGAACCTATTTTCTACGGACAGAGTAGGGCGTTATTCGAATAACATTTTATTTAAATGTTTATTTAGATAACATATTTTATTCGAATAAAAAATTTTTTGAATAATTTTCCTTCATTTTGTTTGGGTAAACATAGCGTTGGTAATTTAAAATAGGCACATATTATAAATAATAGTTGGCATTGTATTTTAAGTTACATAATCGTACATTTTATTTTATTCGGAAAAATGTAAAAATATTATATAATTTAAAACAAGTATAGATCTATTGATAGAAGAAAGTAAAGAAATATATTTATTTTTTTAATAATAATTTAATATTACAATAATCATAAATAGTAGTAAATAATGATGACAAAAATCTAAATAAATCATTTTAGCAAAATTGAAAATAAATAAATATAACAAATTTTTAAATTTCAATAAATAGGTACGTCTAACAATAATAAATAACTAATTATAATTATAATTGAAATATTAATAAATAACTTAAATACTTATAAGTTATTAGGTACTGCATTTTTAAATTAGATTTCAAAATGACCCTATCTTCAAATATGTCATCTGATAATTAGAATAATTTGAACAGAATAATATATATTATTGCTATTAACTATTATCAATTTGAAGACAAATTAAGTTATTCTACCTAACACCAAAAAATCTGAGATTATTAAGTACTAAAACTAGGTTATACTAGATACAATAATAACTTCTTCAATATTGATAAATAATTACTATTATGGTACATATTAAATGTATATATTAATATTATAATAATTTTTTATTCGAATACATACCTATTAATTCGAATAATTATCTAGATAACATTTTGCCCAACTCTGTCTGCGGAGGATATGTTGACTACAGTCTATAATATAAGATTTAACAACAAGAAAATTTGTAAATCGGTAATACTATGACGTTTGCCGCCCTGTGGGGCCTTTGCCTTTGCCGGGTATTGAATATAATATACAATATACACGGGCACCCGGGTACCGGGTACCTAGACACAGCGTTTATATTATGCCTAATGCATAGGCGTGCGCAGGGGGTATGCAGGGTATGCAGCTGCATACCCTGAAGCTCTTTGAGGTGCAAAAATCGTTTTTAGAAAAAAAATTTTTGTGCGCAAGAAAAATAATTACTAATTATAGTGCAGCCCAGGAGTGTACATATTATTATGTTTAAACTCGAAACTATTTGTGTATTGTGTATATATTTTATCAGAATTTTACATTCTTAAAATAACTTTTAGGGGGTGCCTGTGGTAAGCCAGTGCTTAATTTGGGGGGGAGGAAAAAGTACAAAATTGGCTAAACACAGTGTAAACACTGTAAATAATGGGAAACTAAGGCGATTGGGAGGAGAATGTCCCTTTTGCCCCCCCCCTCCTCCTGGATCCGCTACTGCTTCTGCATACCCTGAACAAGAGGGCTGCGCACGCCTATGGCCTAATGTAAGTATTGTAATTAGTTTATCGCATTGGCAAACAAAAGTTCATCATACCTAATAATTACCTTTACCAATCGGCAATCACCATTTACGATTAACCATTAACGAATTAAATTTTAAGAATTAACTCATTAATGGTGATGGTGGTCAAAAATGTAGTTTTAGGTATATTTGTACCACGTATTAATATAATATACTATTGTAGTTTAGTTCAATGTACCCACAACCGTGGTTTTAACTTTTTATACCGGTATAAAACAAAACTTGATTGAAAGTTACTACTGACACAGATATAAATAATAAACTAGATTGCTAGGTTCCTTATACTGACCGTATAAACGTTTGAAGCCACACATCCGCCATTACTAGTAGGTCATTCGTATCTTATCATATTATAATTTTGATAACCCAATATCTCAGTTCTCACTGATTTCTGAATTAGACAGTAATAAATAAATGTTTTTAAATTTTAAATTTTAAAATGTGCGAAGGTAACAAATTTATTTTATTATTTGACGTTTGCTAAACAATTTAGAAATTATTGTTGTCTAATTAATTTACTATTTTGATGTTGATCTATTAAATAATTTTATGTTATGTTTATAATTTGTATATAAACATATAAATTAGGTAAGTGTATTATAATACTATTCTGTAGATACTGTTTTATTTAATAAAACAGTTTCTTAACTAGGAAATAGGTATATTGGTATTTTGACAAATTAAAACAATGTTACACAATATAAAAATAAATACTTTTACATGTTATAAAATAGAATAGTTTTATGAAGCTTCTGTCTTTTGCTAGCCACCTTCATTATTGAAGAAGTTAATATTTTGCTGTAAGAGTGTAATCTTATATTTAAATATGTGTGTGAAATTACGTTATTTAATTTAATTTTGTGAGGTCTTGCATGTATGTCTGTTACATACCAACCATCTTTACTTTCAGGAAAAAGAGTTGCCGATAATACTAA
>NC_042494.1:142193882-142211926 GCF_005508785.2 Acyrthosiphon pisum
ATTCATTCTCTACTGTACAGTACCTATGTATGATCTTGCACATATGAATCATCTGTCACTGCTTTGATGCATTTTTCACAGGTGAGTACTGGTATTTTTTTATTACATATCCTGCTATATAATAAAGCACATTGTCTGTCAATGAATTTAAAATCGGGTTGTCGCAGTTGTCAGTTATTAATTGTACCTGTTTCTATGAAAAAAGTTTAAAAAAATAACAAGTAATAATATACATTATATATGGGTAATAATATATATTATAGATAGGTTATAGTATATATTATATTTATAAAGGCAATAATATATAATATATGTTAAAAAACAACAGACTGGTTTTAACAAATAATTCCTTTATTGTTTAAGACTTTAAATCATACATTTAAATAATTATATATTACATAAATATTTTATTCAAAAAATGTATTTTTGAAAATATACAATCATAATTTATTGTGACAAAAATGAATATCAATGACGGAAAAAATTACATTTCAAATATTTTAAACAAGAATTCAAATTTTGGGGGGGATTTCGGCATGCATTTGACCTACTCAAAATGGCGGATAATAACTTCATATCATATCACTACTTAGCAATCTAGTTTATTATTTATATCTGTGACTACTGATAAGTGATATCTTGTGCCGACAACTCACAACCACGAATTAAAATAGTTAATGTTGACAACTCACCACTGGATTACAGGACTTGAATCAGGACTCAGTCTCTATTTTGAAAGTTTGAAACGTTATCAACAATTATTGGAATATACATTAATAATTAATACTTTACTCCTTTCATTTTGAAATTTTGCCTACACGCCTAAAATAATTGTTGTTTCTGAAAATATGGTGAGTGTACACATTTTTAAATTATAATATCACTTGACACTTGTTTTAGAACCTACCTTCTAAACATCAAATATACTACATACTTATTTTATGTACAATCAGGAAAGTTCCATTCCAATTGAAATACATGCTCAAAAACTAAGCGAATGGCTAACAAGCAGAAAACACTGTAAAAAAGATTGGCATTCACACATACAACCGATAAGACAGAAAATCAATGTAGCTATACAAGATATGCCTGAAAACAATGAAATTGTACAATTGTTGTCTGGGGCATGTAAGTATTTAAATTAAAATTTTTGTAAATCTTGGGTAAATATTAAATTTTTGTTTAGATATCAATTATTTCTATTGTAAACGTATAATTGAAATATTAAGAGACACCGAAGCAGATACAAAAAATCTGTTTGGCTCATATGGATCGCAGAGGATGAAGGATTGGTTAGAAATCGAAAGGCTATATTTAAAAGACAATGTTTACCTAGCTGAAGCTTGTGATCTTCTTGTACAAAACATCAAGTATCATATACCCGCGGTCAAGAAGCAAATAGCTAAATTACAGTCTGGACAAACTGTAAATTATTAAAATTATCTAAAACGTGATGATATTTTAATGTTTATAAGTAATAAGCTAATAACAGATTCTGTGTAGGATTGCGATAAAAAGATTGAAGATTACACTAAATCTATTCAAACATGTAAAAAAGATTTGGAAACAATGCGGAAACAGTTCTCCATAGTTGGTGACAATAACAGTTTTAAACGCACACTTATAGGACGGTTATGTGAACTTCAAAAAGTTTATGATGATGTTATGGAACATATAAACAATTTAAAGAAAGCCAATACATATTTTTCTTTATTTGTAGCAAATATTCTAGGTTCAGACATTAATTTATCGATGCTTCAATATATTTTGAGTAATTATTGTTTTTTTATTCAATTAGTTGATTGTGATATTTAAAATAGTAAATATTTTCAGACAATGGCAATACTACCTATTATGAATATCTTTATGGAGAAAAACCAAGTAAAATAGAAGAGTCTGTACTAACAATCGAAGAAGATATTAAAGTATGTCATTTTGTGTTTGGGTATATTCATAACAAATAAAAAAATATAATTTAATGAGTATTTAATTTATAGGACACAACTGCCGACGAAGAAATTGATTGGGGTGACTTGGAGAACCCATCTGAAGTATGCAATCTGTGAAAAATAATTTTGTTTTCACTTTTTAGCGAAATTATTTATATTTTGTTTACGTGCAGGACATTGATTATGGTATTTCTCTAGAAGAAAGTGGAATAGAAGTTGAAAATCTACAAACTGATGGTAGTATTGCCAGAGGCAATGAGGCTTTGACTTTATTAGATAATTTTCAGACTAGAAATGAATTTATGAATGATATTTTAGAAGTGAGATACCAAACCATAACATTTTTATCATTTAATAGAGTTATATTGTTACCATCTTATTTTAGTTAGAATCATTTTTAAGTATGCGATTGCTTGAATTATCAAATGAAACAAATTCTGCATTGTCAGTCCATTCTGATGGAGAAATCAATGAATCTAAACCTGAGATGGCATCCATGTTGGATACTATAAAAGTAGTCAAACAAAAGCTTAATGATCCAGTTGTTCAACATTTACAGCAAATTAAACATTCACCAAGGTAAATTCAATATAATATCAGGGATGTATTTAGTGGGTAAGGAGCAACAAGTGGCTAATTTTTTTTATACATTTTCATTGTTTTAAATTTTAATCTTCGTAACTTCATTGCTTAATTCCTACAATTAAATCATATTTTTATATTTTGTAATTATACTAGCATTAATGACTGCCATAATACAAAAAGTGATCTAACCTCCAGGGCCGGGCAAGCAGGGCCCAAGCCCAGGGCCTCACCCTTACATGTTTAAAAATGTTTGGGTATTTGTATTTTATGCTGCGTTATTGATTTTATAGTATAAAAATATTCAGTATTGTACAAAAATATGATTACGTAATATAATATGATAAGGTAGCCAATATGGTAACAAAAATCTTAAATTTTAAAGCCCCTGTAGGGCATAGGCTCTTATTGTTAGGTGTAGGCAGTGAATAAATGTGTACACAATCCTTAATATGACTTGGTGTAGGTATTGCTTTGTGTATTATTATGGAATATAGTTAGATGCAATTAATATGAACATTTACTTATAAATATTTTGTAACTATAAATTAATACTGTGCGAAGAAATTCAACTAGGTGAGCACGATTATCGTTTTAATTAAAAATCATGGAATACCAGTATAATGCATTCAGTCATTATTTATAACTTATTTATAGATTGACAAAATTAATTTTATTTGACCACACAATTTTCATTTTTGACTATCATTTTATTATCTATACAATACTGGTGAATGGTTGTCGTCATGTCGATTAAGAAATATAAATGACACAACGGAAAGCAAATTGTATGAACCTAGCACCATATCTTCAATCAGAACAATGAAAAAGATATTTGTGCCTACGATTTAATTGAAGAACTTTTGATTCGCCAAAACATAGTCAATAAATCGGTAACTCCTATTAAAGCAATGGAGCTTTTCCAACATTAACCATGGCTCATAGGATAATGTTAACAATTCCAATAACTTCAGCTAGCGCAGAACGCAGCTTCTCAAAGTTTATAAAAATGTATTTGACAAGTACCATGTCCCAAGGGCGTCTTTCTGGCTTAGCTTTATTAACAGTAAAAAAAGGAGAGTCCAAAAATGTTTATTATGAAAAAGTAATTTAAGAATTCACCGCTAAAAATTCTAGAAAAATTAAGTAATTTTAAGTAAAGGATTTTATGTAAAAGTATTTTGTTGAAGTAATAATTAAAAACAGACTATTTTTACACGTCAATTGACTTATTATTTTTGTATTTTAGTTTATTTGATTTTGAACGATGGAAATATTTTAAATACCTAAATAATAATTAAGTAGGTAAAAACTCAATTTTATTATAACAATAAATACTTTTCTTAATAAATTATTAGGATATTAAAAATTATATTTATACTAGGTGCATTATGCATAAATAATCATTAACTGTATTTTCAGGTAAATTATTATGAAAATTATCTATTAGTTTATTTCTTCTTTGGTGGTGAGTGGGGGTGTTAAATTTGCCCTAAATTTGAGGATTTGCGGAATGTATTACGCCCAGGGCCTCACAAAACCTAACGCCGGCCCTGCTAACCTCCACCATCTATAAATATGATAATTAAAATAAATATATATTAAATAATGCCCCTAGATAGCAAATTTCTAAATATAGTGCTGTATAATACTCTTTTCCATATTTTATTTTAATGTCATCAGATATCTAAACAAACTGGAGTCAATGTTTCTTCAAAAAGTCAGCAATATTGAGAAAATGACTAACTCTCAAATAGCAGTTACTAATAAAAAAAAGGAATTAGCTGAAGAATATAATCAACTGGTTCCAAAATTGAAGTTAATACAACAAAAAAACAAGCAACTTATAACTGAAGTAATTTTAAAAATTGAATTATATTATTTTTGTATTACCACATTATAATCTACAATAATAATTAATTAATGTATTATTCTGTATATATTTATTTCAGATTGAATTTGATATATCAAAGAAATATAAAAACCGTCCAGTGTACATAATTGGAACATCAATATTTGGATCTTCATAGTAAATAAGTTAGTAAAACAACTGGAAGTTGTAAGGCGATGTGTGTAATATGGTTTGGCTGTTTATATTATACGATTTGTTAAGACAAATTTAAATGGAAATTGTTTTTTTTTTTGAAATTTTATTGTTCATAATAAAGTATTTTATATTTTACATGCCAATTACATTATTATAAATTTTGCTAAAATTCATACTTAGAAACATTAAATAAATATATAAACTCTATGTACTAAAATGAACAAGGGAAACACAAATAATGTTCACAAATATTTAATACACAGTATAAAAACAAAATATTGTGAAATACACACATCTTTTCATCAAGATACATTGTTTTCAGGAAATAAAGGAGTTGAACCGCTAACACTTCATGAACCTCTGTAAAAAAAAAAATTTAATATAATTAATATATCTAAATGTTTAACAATAAATATTATATTATATATTATAAGATTAATAAATATAGTCAAAATAAATAAATAATTATTTATATCAACTTGTCACTAACTATTTTTTTATTTTTCAGACATTCATTAAAATAAAACTGTTCTTAGATTTTTTCAATTTGCATTTTGCAGCCCAAACTAGGTTAGGTGAATTATAATTAAAAAAAGCTTATAATGATTAAATAATAAATTTAAAAAAAAAATTAATACATTGGTACAACTAAAAATGTAGTTCTACTTTATTGATTATTCCAAACAATATGCAAGTATTTGGTTGTTAAAATAATGAAAAAATCTTAATAGGAGCTTATCTAATTGATGTTTTTTTTTTATTACATTAGGTATATTGCATATTAAGAGGACGCTACACCCGTATGTGTTGTCTCCGTCTAACACAAGCATGACATAACAAATTGTCATTCACTATTCTCAATAGTGTGCTGTTGGTTTTGATATTAGAGTGAAATGACCTATTATCAAACATTTAGGTAAGAATATTATCTGGGTCTTAGCGTGGACAATTTTTTGATATTTTAATTTTCAAGCGAGATATAAGCATTTTTAATTTTTGATATTTCACATAGGCTTATTTTTCTCGAAAATGAAAATATCGAAAAATCGCCTATGCTAAGACCCAGATAACTAACAGCACACTATTGAGAATAGTGAACGACAATTTGCTATGTCGTGCGTGTGTAAGACAGAGACAACATATGCAGGTGTAGCGCCCTCTTAAGCGGAAGTGATATAAGCATGTGTTATACTCATCTTTCAAACGCACAACATACCTAATAAATTTAAATTCAGTGTAATCGAGTTAATGTTGTTACTTGATAGTTAAAATATTACAGTAAATTGGCCTATGCCTATCAAACTTAAAAATATGAATATTAATTGTGTTCCACCTTTGGAGTTTATTATAATTGTAATATTAATTATTATCGAGTTATAAGCATTTTTTAAATATTTTACATATACTAATAACTCCCTTTAAAATTGTGTACTATTTAGTATGTATTCATTATGTATTCATTATCTAAAAATATAACACTAAAAAGGCGAATCACAATATTGGGTTGTCGGTATTCGAGCTTTAATTAACTTTATATTAGAAAAACCCAGAATTATATAAAAATAAATCTTAACATTAATTTCAAGTAGAACTGTAGAAGTAGTACTTACACAATGATGTTGTTGATGGGTATGTGAATAAGTTTGACAAAGAAACCAATGAAACCCATAATGCAAAAACCGATGGCTGTAGCAATTGCGATTTTTTGAAACTCTGTAAGACAAAATCAAATGACGTAAATGAAAAAGGGCAATTAAATGGAATACAAATCGCGTTTACCTTTCCTGTCGGGTTTTGTGCATCTTTTCACCAGCCTAACCGAGTCTTTGGAAAACTGGCGTCCGGGTTCCAACACTTTTGTTACTTGATCCATATTTTTTTCTGTTGTTCTCTGTGAATGAATTAAAACCTCAGTTAGTATACTCGATGATATTACACCCGAGTTCAGTTTACTTGAGAGTACGAAGAGTGACGGTAGTGAAGGGGTTCCGAGAAGTGAAATGCGAATAAATGGGGTCGTTTCACGACGAGTTGGCAGCGTAATATGTGCAATGTTGGTCGTTCAGCGTTCTCGTCACTCGCTGGGTATAACTAATTATTAGTGAGTAGTGACACGTTTTGATTGTTATTATCAATAACAGTGTACGTAAACATAAGATCGATGCAACGTCATCGGTTTCGTTGGAGCACCAAGGAACCAAGGAGTACTGATATGCAATTGGCGGTGATACTTTCGTAATATCCTTGGTGTGTGAATGAGGGCACCAGCAGGACGTTGTATCCCTATCCTGGTACCTTGGGTAGTTGAACCATAGATAATAAAGAAATGGGAACTAGCCGGTGTCTAGGAGGCCTCAAATTCATTCTAGAAATTTTGTAGACGTGAAAAAAAACACACCGGGATGTTTGGATAATGAGAAATAATTATAGTAAATTATTTCTGTTAGTTTTGCGCACAGATTTAGATAAGAAATTGAGGCCGTTTGCTTACATTGTTTACAGTTTTGTATAGTGTGATTAAATATTAAATAAAGATCGGGAAATATAAATTATATACCATAGACCAATTAACTAGTTAATAGGTCTATGTTATATACCCGTCCCTTCCCATTCCGGTGATGACGCCGTAGCGTTATTCTCATCAGTCATGAATTTTGGTTTTCTAAATATGGCAACACTGGGTCATAATAATAATTATCACCATTCCGGAAACCTGTTCGACCGCCGGCGCCACCGCCGCCGCCGTCGGATAATAATAATGATGATTGATTGTCAATAAATAATTGACACCAGTGTCCAGTAAGTTGGCTGGTTTAGCTTCTGCTTTGTCTGTCCTTGCGTTCCCTTTCGTATTTACATGGTTTTCCCGAGCCGGAAAAACGGATATACACCTTAGGAGACCAAGTTACACGACTAGCATGCGCGGTGGCCTATAAGCAATAATGGCTTTCCTGTGTCCCGTGAGAATACGCCGAGGCAAGAAGAAAAAAAGTATGATCAACACTCAACAGCAATACCTAACCCATTCTACCCTTCAATCGCCACCACTTGCAACAAAATAAATCCTTTCCACTGAGGCCCTTAGGTTTATTTTTCTTGGTATACTCATTCAACAGTGTTTTAATTGCTGTTTGCAGGTGGTTCTACCAGCGACTTGGACAAAGAAGTGTTACGAGGAACTAACGCTAATGGACCGGTTCCTGGTATGGGGCGTATTACCGGCAGTGCCTCCATTGAGACGCTGGTGCGTGTCGGGATCGAGAAGGAAAATGGCTTGTCGCCTGATAGCAAAATGGTTGTACTTCATGATTTTACACCGTGCGTTGATGATGAGCTAACTGTGAAACGAGGCCAGGTTAGAATCAATCATACAAAACAATTAGTATTATGACGTTTATTGTGTGTTAAATATAAATAATATTTGAGGACGGCGACTACATTTTTAGTCCATATTATAAGTCAAAAAGTGACAAGTTGATCAATGCTCAATGAACATTAAATTATTGTGCCTTTCTGATTTATGAAGTAGGTAGGTAGCAGTATCACAAATAATAGTAGTAATGAAATACTTTTAGGATTATAAATTTTCCTGGATTTCATTAGTCAACTACATACTCATTATTAATATACTTATTCATACTTATTCATTGAAGAATATTTTCAAGTTTATTTTATCAACAGTTGAAACATTTTTTTTTTACCTCCTATTTTAGTGTAATGGTTTACTTTTTTTAGTAGTACCGACCTATAAAAATGTGTATTCATAATGTTAATAACCATAATTAGTTTATAATGTTAATTATGTTTTAGTTTTTTAAAATTATATTGTGTACTATTTACCCATTATGAACTAAACAATTCAAACAAAAATAACAAATAAGCGTTTATGGTTTTTTTAGATTTGACTTAAAATATTATGTAGATAAACGTCATTATATATTTTTTCATCCTTCCTTTTAATAAAACTTATTAATTTTTAGGTCGTCAACATCCTATACCGAGAGAATGACTGGGTATATGTAATTGCGGAGGACAGTCGTCAAGAAGGTTTTATACCTCATTCGTATTGTACACCTTATAATTCACAACTTGGTGAAATAGCTTTAAATAATGTCAAAAAGAAATTACCACGTGCACCAGCTGCTACACCAACTGAAACTGTTGTTGAAGTTGAAATCAATGAGCAACAAAAACATGGTTTGTATAATTAGTTAGAATTTAAAATATGGGATATAAAATATGATCTATTATTAACATACTTATTTAATTATATTATTAGGTAATTGTGGTGATTTATCTGATTGTGAAAGTTTTGGCAATAAAACTCAAGATCACAAAAATCAAAACAAACAGAACATTAGTAGCTCTAGAGCTTCTTTATTAAGTGCGTCTTCACATCCTGAGATCCGACCATTTTTTAAAGTAATTTTTAAATAAAATCTACATTATTTAAGTATGAAAATAGTCTTTGATCATTTAAAATTGAGGGGGTCTAAGAAAACAATATTTTGTAACATAGTGTTACTGTGAAATACAAGAATTAATTTTTTATAATTAAATTTAATCTGACATACTCTATTTGACAAATATTTAGGACCCTGCAGGGCGTTACATTGTGCTATACACTTTCATAGCAAGAGATGAGAATGATGTAAGTGTGGAGAGAGGAGAATTTGTGACTGTTTTAAACAGAGAAGACCCTGATTGGTATTGGATTATTCGCAGTGATGGACAGGAAGGTTTTGTTCCTAGTGGATTTGTATATCCAGCTGATATAATACAAGGTACATAATATTAAATTAATAATGTTAATAAATTATTATACATTGTACTGTAATATTATTATAGCAACTATTGATGTTTGTATAGGGCATATAAATCAAATGAATAATAATCAGTGTGCTGGTACTACTAATACTGGACTACCTCCGGTTACACGAGCACGTCCACGTAAAAACTCTTGTGTGGCTGATGACGATCCAGCAATTCATGGTACTGAAATGGTAATGCTTTATGATTATAAGGTATGTTTTATTCATTTATTTTTAAGCTCTAACTTTTTTTGCACAATTTTTATTGATAAGTTAATTTTTTATAGCCTCAAGCCCCAGATGATCTGTCAGTTAAGCGTGGTGAATGGATATATGCAGATCTTGACAATCAAATGGTTGAAGGGTGGTTATGGACTTATGCTCCTAAAACAAGAAAATACGGTTTCATACCTAAAGCATACGCTCATCCACCTGCTATGACCAGTTTGTGAATATATTACAGCTGATATTGTTGGATCGTTATTCATTACTATAAAAAAAGTATTATTTTAAGTATTAAATAAGTACTCTAACCCGATAATATGTAAGCTGAACATAACTCCTTTATTTCTGTTTACTATTCTTCTTATACCTTCGATGATCTTTCAAAACCAATAATTGTGATATTTTGTAGGATAATGGGATTGGTAATGATAAAATATTTAGACAAATTAATATAGTTTTATAATAACAATAGAATACTTACATTGTTATAATAGTATTATTATAAATTATGAATATAATCTGTTTTCCACCTTATAAATGTTATTGTTTGGAAGAATCAAAATAAGACTTTGATTTTATCTGTAAAAATGTTATGTATAAAACTAAAACTAGGACTGCAATGCGGTTCGCTGATTGCAAAAAATTGAGCTGAGCGAAGCTTATATGCTGTTTGTCGGCTTATATTTGCTCCTTTTTTTAATCGAGGCATGTTTCAAATATATTTGTTGTGAAATTATTGATTTATGGCGGATCTATGTTTCTACGGAAACAAAATTAAGGTATCAAAATTTAGTTTTTCGGTAATTATTCATCGATGGTAGGTAGGACATCGATCAAAACCACTTTTTGGCACTCAGCGATGTCCACACTATCACCGTGCCAAGTTTGGTTAATCCGTTGCAAAGAAGTATGCCGTTTAGTAAACGGCTATCCCGTGTATAAGACCTTCGCCTCGCTCAGCTCAATTATTTAAAATACAGTTAGTCTCATCTTAATGAATAAATCTTAATGAACTCTCAAAGAAATCTTAAATTTTCGCCAAGAATACTTGAATTAGCACTGACTGTTACTTATAAAATAAGTAGGAGACCAGGGGGATGGCTGATTAATAATATCCACTAAAGTTCACTGCCTTTTATTTGAAATTATTCATGGTTAGATACATATATTATATATATATATATATTATGGTGATTGAAGTTAAGAGACGAAATATGTCAACAAACATAAGGTTAGAATTGTGCTACTCTATCCTTTCCTAATGACAGTGTAAGAGATTTTTTGAAGACTTCTTGTTATTTAGGTTTACAAGATTTGAGATGTAAAGATTTTTCTGTTTATTGAAATATATCATACATTTAAATGAACTTTGATTAAAGAATTTAAAATATCTTTAAAGGCCAAAACGTTGTACCAAAAAAGTTGCATCTGTTTTCCATTTTCATAGTCTATGATAGTTATTTTAAATGTAAACATGTTTTTAGAGAAACTATAAATTTAAACGAGATAGTGCAAACTTTATATATGTTTTTTTATATTGATGTAACACTTTTGATGAAAAAAGAATGAGAGTCAAAAACAGTATTTTATTACCCAAGTTGTATAAAAAAATATTTATGTGATATTTAATTGTTGAATCAAAATTAAGGAAAGCAAGTATCAAATTAATAACAATTTATGTTTTAATTAATTGTATTTTTGTGCAACCAGATATTAAATTATATCAAAGTTGATACTTTTTCACTTTATTAAAAATATAATAATATGATATATTTTTAGTTTGAATATGAGTATACCAATGATTATAATGTTTTTGTATGTATTCAGTGTTTTTTTACTTGAAACATTTATTGTATTGAGCCATTCTTTAGAGTTAATAGATATGAGTTATTTTATGTTATATATTATATAAAACTAGATATTATAATATGACTAAGTAATTATGTATTGCTTTATTGTTTATTTTGTGTCAATTATCTGGTTAAAAGTGTTTTAAACCCTTTTTTTGGTTGAATATGAAGTATAATAACATGTATCTGTGATGATAGTCCACAACTGGATAGACAGTTTTATAAGAAAATAACAGTAAATATTAGTTAAAAAATAGTGGTTAATATGTTCAAATCCGTCCATTTTGAAGTTGTGCCATACTGCCATTGTACTTTAATTAGTTTTATAAGACTGTATTACTTTAAATTACTTTTATATAACATTATATTTTAATCCATATTAAATGTATACAATAAAATATATTATTAACATCTATTTTATATTTTACAATAAATTTTAGGAATGAAAGTATTTTATATATTTATTTTATTATTAAGTGATAAAAATTATTTGTACTGGATGTTTTAACTGACAAATAGTGTTATGGACATCATAATTAGTTGGCAATGGTAAGTAGTAAATTGTAACTGTTCATATTATGGTTTGGTGATTTAAATAATTGGATGTTACAATTAGCTGTAAATGTACAGCATTCCTCATTTATGCAATGACATCTTGGCAGATGAGTTGTGTTTTTTATATTTATAATATAATTTTCGAATAATAGAATTTATCTTTTATGAAATAATTACCAAAAAAACTGCAAGAAAATAATATTATTATGCAATTTTTATTAAAAATATGTGTCTTATCAATTATCATAAAATGTACAGTCAGTGAACTTCAATGTTTGTCTTCGAATAGAAACGTAGATAAATGTCAAGATTGGAAAAAAATGTCTGTACTCGTGGCCGATCTAGTGGGTAGGTCAATCGTCAATGATAAAGTAGGAACAAAATCTAACATGTTAACGCTGTTAATTCGTGCTGCATCGGGTGTTATCGGACATGGCACCAATGCTCTAAAAACTCTTATAGTAAACGGATTGGTACTTCTGACGAAAACTGTAAGTTATCATTATGCTTTATGGAATGACAATAATTTTTTGTTGTTGTGTACAAATATAAATATATTACGTATATTGTATCACCCTTATTTAGATTATAACGGTTTCTGATTACGGAACAACCAATTACAGAGGTACTAGCCAAAAGACTAAGAGCCTTCCCGATGGCCGTCCGATCGACTGGATCATGAATAATCCATATGTATGAACAGTACACCTAATTATATTGCACAATTTGTACAATAAAACTTACTAGTCACTGTACCAGTATATTAGATTGCTTGTACTGCAGTAGAACTGGATGGCGCAACTAGGGATGAATGTGTCCCCCACCGACTCCCAAGTCACTAAAATGATTTCAAATTTTTAGTTAAATTGAAAATAATTATCATAAATAAATAATTTGGAGTTTGAGGCCTTGTCTCACAGCTGGTCAGCTGTCAGCTATTGGAAAATTTCATGATTTTAGCACATTCAACGGTCTCCAGTTGCGCATCTGTGTGTCCCACAGTATATATTATTATTTTTTTCTCGATTTCAGATAAAATCAATGATGGATGATGCGACTGACGAATCGTTGCCAGATCTATTGATCGAACAGTTGGCATCGGGAATGCCATGTGTTCAGTTGCTGCTCTGTCGCTTGTCGCCAATCATACACTACATGCAACGTCGGGTAAAGGAGAGTAGGCGCGGCCGGTCCAAAGAATGGGTGGCGTGGAATGTGTCCGACTGGCAGCAAGTCAAAGGGAACGCGAAGCATTGCTCGGAAAAACATTACGACTGCGCGAAAATGATTAAACTGAATAATTCGTCCCGGTGATGCAAATCGTATGACATCGGCAAACGTTAATCCTGCTACGTGGTGACATTTCTGTTCAAAATTCGTATTCAACAAAAGTATTATTTATCAAATTAAAAAGTAATAATATTGGGTGTAGCCGTGTAGGTACTTATATACTATACCTATATAATAATATATATATAGCGCCGTAATGTGAGGGGAGTGAGTCATTACTGCTTTGGGTGGAACATTTTAAATCAATTAATTATTTTATACTTAATTTTATAAATAATATTAAAAATAGTGGGTAATAGCTTTTAAGCTTTATAATATTTCCGAGAAGGTGACCAATTACCAAATATGGTGACAAAAATCTTAAATTTTAAAGCCCTTGTAGGGCGTAGGCTCTTATTATTATAGGCAGTGAATAATTAATAAATGTGTACACAATCCGACATGGTGTATTTATTGCTTTGTGTATAGTGTATAGTCTATGTATAAGTATTAAGTACCTACACATAATAATAATGTAATTCAAGATGTAATTTCACATTTTTTCATGGGATGCAAAACCAATATTGAAAATCTAAAGTAATACCAAAGTCATTGTAATTAACAAGTGTGTCAATAGGACGTGCAACCGTTGTTGCCTATATAGCTAAGCTAGTGGTTAGAATACTGGCTTCTATAGCTGGTACGCATATAGTTTTTGAATTAGCCATTAGGTATAAATTATAATTGTTATTATATTATAATATTAAACGAGCATTTATCAAAAACATCACGTAGATATGTGTTTCTGTGAAACAGTACGAGCTTATAATTATAATTTATTTATGAAGGTAATTCAATAAATGAAAAACAATTTTAATATGAGCCTATTGCGCACTTCTTTAATTTTTAGTTTAATAGAATTATTTTTCAATCTTTTCTGTGGCGTTTTTTTGTTTTTGTTTGTGATGTGATGGGGATTTAGCGCAAACTTAAGATAGTAATTTTCTTCTGTCTTTAGTATCTACCTTCTCTCTAAATCCAAATGGACTGAAGAATTTTTGTAGGTTTATATACCTATTTGGCTATATTTATATATATATAATTCACTTCTTAGGGCCAACTTTACTCGGCCCCCACCCTCCCCCCAACGTCTTTGTCCGATTGATTTGAAAATTCTGCTTATTTTGCATATTATTTGTTTTAAGAATATGCAAATCAATACTTTTTGTTTTGGTGAATTATATAAGTTTTTTACTAGCTCCCGAAACGATTTTTACTTGATAATATTTTAATGGCTTATTTGGAAATTCTAAAAACCAATAATTTTTAGTTATTATTTATTTATCAATTATAATATATAGATGTATCGTATGGTGTATATATATAAATATATATTTACCGTGTAACTGGATCTGCTGCAGCGATATTTTATTGTGGCGGATAACACCATAACGGTATTATTGGGTGGGGTATGACTGTATGAGAATCCGGTTGGCAGGAAAAATGAAGCTTATATGCGTTTGACATCAAGATAACATAATAATATATTATAATATAAAATTTGGCCTATTACAGAGGAGTGAGGACATATACGGATATATATATACGTACCTAATGCGTCGTATGGTCGACCGTATCCATTTTCCTCCATTAACAAAATAAAAAATTGTCACCATCTTATTATTCACTATTATTTTCCGTCTAAAAATATTTGTGTGTATATATTATGTCAACATCAGATACAAAATAAATTAAAAATAAAAATCATTGTGATAAAATATAAATGTTTTACCTACTATAATTTAGAACTACCTATATAATAAAATGAAAATATAATAAGTACCTACTTACACAAATTATTGTGAAATATTTTTTGATTACCTACGTCCTACCTACCTATATAGCCTTTATATACCGATATGGCTATATAACCTTTACCTAGGTACCTATATTATTAATATTAGCAGTTTTTATTTATTTATCGAATGGGTAATATTAGCAGTGTTACCTATATAATATTATACAATAAACTTTTATATAAGAATACAAATCAAATAATTTGTGTCAATGTGTCATAATTTCATGCACAAAACAAATTAAATCAATAATTTTAAGCTTAAAATAGATACTAATTTATTATTTTATAATATTATGTACCTATATGTGATTTTTCAGACAATTATTAAATAAATTGTCGTTAAGATTTAGAATTTGTATTATAATTATTAATATAGTTGGACTAACCATTAGTCCATTTCGTTATAGGTAATCGTCCATATATATAGCCCAATCGGCATTAATTTTTCTATAAATGATTATCAGTACATTTTTGCTGTTCAAAAAACTTGTAAATAATGTTAAACAAGATTCCTCTTAAGTTTTACTCGTAGCGAACTTTAAAAACTCGAAAATACATAGCCACAAACATGTGCACATATGAGGGTGTTTAGGAGGGGTTAGCCCACTATGAGCCATTTTAAACCCTCCTTAAGATATGTTACATAATTTCAATACTACACATTTACATTTTAATATTATATATATATAGCCATACTAGCTGACCCCGTGCACTTCGTTACTTTTAAAAAATGACGACCCTTTAAAAAATTGTGATTGTTCAAATCTTTTTGGATGTAATTCGCAGCAGTGAGTGCAATTCAGCCATCCTGGTAGGCAATCCGATTACGTTGGATCGCGGAAAATGCACGACAGCATATCAAATAGATGTATAATATCTAATATACAAAAATGTCGTTTCACGGTGTTTGTTATTGTACTCCTCCGAAACGGCTTGGCCGAAATTAAATAATGTTCCAATTATTATTTATGTTTATTATAAATTACAATAACATATTATATATATAATAATAATAACTGTAGGTAATAATAATTATTATTATATAGTATATACATTCGTATATTATGTATGTATTAATGTATAATGTATAAATATATATATTTTGCTATATAATAATAATGCATATATTACAAATCTTTTTTATTCATTATTATACAATTAATATCAAGTATGATAGAGAAAATCGTAATAAACATTAACCAGAATTAATGGAATACGTCACGCAAGTGGTTGTACTCGTCTATCTGTTCTACGACAAAAATTGGCACCAGTGGCGCAAATATGAAAAATGTTTAGGGGGGGGGGGCTCAAGCCCCAACACAATTTTTTTTAAATTATAATTTATAGGTACATACTTTTAAGAATGGTATACTATTATTTTTTTGAGGGTGCTTTGAGTGATTTTGGGGGAGGGGGCTAAGCCCCCTAAGCCCTCCCCCCTATTTTTGCCACTGATGACTATGGCGTCTTGGCAGACGGTCTTGCTGGCATTTTTAATGACACAACCAAATAGAAAATATTCGAATTTAAAAAAAATAATATGGATTGCTATGGGTTATAGAATTTATTTGAGAATAATATTTATTCATTATTATTTTTTTTTTTATTTGAATATTTTCTATTTGTTTGTGTCCATAGTAATATTATACTATTATGGTACGCTATAATAGCAACCATTAATAAACATAAATGTCTATCGTAAATTTCAAAATTCCTGTTTGAGCACCTCCCGGGGGTGATCGATTCCCTTTTTAAATTAGCGAAAACGTATTCTCAGACCTACCAAATATACACAGAAAATTTGATCAAAATCGGTCGAGCCGTTTCACTAAGGACCCGTTTTACAATAGTTGAAATCCGGTTAAACCACCGAATTCGGCCGGTAAAATTGGTTCAAGCGTAACCGAGGTTTAAACTTTAAACTATGATTGTAAAACGGCCCCTAAGGAGTTCAATCACTAACACTGTGACACGACAATTTTATATATTAGATAATAGATAGGTAATATTTATTATAATAAATTATATCATCTATAAGTTAAAAAATACGCCAAGTATAAATATAGGTACTCATAAGATTCATAAGCGTGCGCAGAATTTCTGGCAGGGTAGTCGTACATAAATACATTAACACACACACATATATATCAGGTACGTATATATAATATTCATATTCACACCTATAAGTTACAAAAACTAATTTGGATGGGGCAACCTCATTTAACTACATTTACAGTGGTAAAAAATTAGATTATGATTGACTATCAATTATCAATAATAATATTGAATATTGAGGTGGCCGGGGGGAGTTCGCAGAGTAGTCAAGTGCCTATCATGACTACCCCGTGACCCGTGCGCACGCTTATCGCTTATGCTAAGACTCAAGGAATCTATTAGGTATAACTTTTATCTCAATCGGTCAAGTCGTTCAAAAGTTACACGATTAATAATACAGAATATCCTAAAGAATTATACATTAATAAATAAGTAGATACCTTGCATAGTATATCTTATGAGTTGTAACTGTATATAACCTTTTTATTAAATTTTTACAATAAAATGTATTGTATAAATTTAATATATAATATTAATAATAATACAAAAATATTAATTTATATTTAATTTGCGATTTAATCATACATAAAATTGTGTGTTTGTGTAGTGGGTGGAAGACGAATTTTCCACTCTTTTTGTTTCTTTTGCGTTCGAGCCCTATGCATTTTCGGACCCTGTTTACGCCTATAGCCACAATTTGTATAGCTCAAATTGAGTCAAAAGAATGAATGTACAAGACAGTTATGATAATCAATTTCATTATGACATTATTGCGTACCAACAGCTATAATGAGAATCCGTTAATTTAGATTCTGAGCAGGGCGATATATGATATACCTATAT
>NC_042494.1:142212603-142245706 GCF_005508785.2 Acyrthosiphon pisum
ACATCCTGAGTGGTTTTCTACCCACGCAAAACAGTTTTTGACTTTACTCAATGGTGAGATATCTACACTCGAGTACTCGACACATTTTTTTTTTTATGTAGTACCTACAACAGCAGAGTGGTTATCCTATACGAGCAACACTTGGGCTTGTAACACTTTATCTACACAATATACTTATATACCTAATCGTCCTAATCAACTTCTTGTACATTTATTATTTAATTGCGTTTATTACTTATTTTTTTAACCGTTTAATTCAATTAAATAAATAATATGATAATAGAACATAATATTAAGAATATATCTATTGAATTAACTTTTTATGTAGCATCTCAGCATCTCTTATATTGAAAAACTAGATATTATACAATTTTATACCTACATAAGTAAATATATAATAGGAGTAATTTCGTTTAGCCATAGTTGAAAATATTAAACAATGGTGTTTTAAATATTGGAGCATTAAATTAAGTATAATTAAATATCCATAACCCTTCACCCGCTTCCTAAGAACCATAAATACCATCATAAACTGGGTATTTTACAGTTAACTCACTAATGTCTAATACTTGGTACCTACTACTTATGTAATGTTTTAAATTTAAGAATGACTATAATTAATAATTCAATGGACACCCAAAACCTCCTAATTCATTGTGGAAATTGAATTGCAAATTGCTGTAAACATTGTCGTCAAAATTTAACAGATATAGGTGCTTGATAATTGATATATAAATCTATATATTTTAGGTTCTATTGTTATAATATAATTATTATAATAATGTGTAAGCCTGGTGGTAGGTAGGTATAGATGAATAGTGTAGGTTGTGTATGCTTTAGGTATATAAGAGGCGTATAGTACATTATACACTCTATAGTACCTATAATAATATATAATAGCTGTACAGTTTAACTATAATTACATAGACAGTAGATACATTTTAGAATAATTTCTGTGAATCGTAATAATAAAAGTATATACATGCATGTCATAATTTATATGATATAAATATAATATTTAATACTATAGGCACCTACTTACAATGAAACATTAATGAGATATTTAAAGTAAAATATAAGATGCTACTTATTGATATGAATTACATGGTATAATTATTTTATAAATTATAATTGTTTAATTGTGTTTTGTGTTTTATAAGAACACATTGCATTAATTTTGGTAAAAATCCAAGTGCTCCAAGAAATACTTATTTTATATATTAAATAAAATTGTATGACATAAATGTATAATATTATAATAATAACCTTTAAGACCGTTCTTAAAATATCTGGTTAAAAAAACCTTAAGTGTAGGTAAATACTAAAATCATAATAGATAATTTCGTAATAAATTTGATAAAATAGGTAAACCATTTTTGATATTACTAGCTATATCTGTAATACAATTATATTTCTTTAGTAACCAGTTGCTCTATTTTGTTTTCTATTAGTACTTTTATATTAATATAATTCCAATTTTAAAAATTAATGTTGAATAAAAACAAGCTTACATAATACTTCTATATTTACTGTATGCGCTCATAATTGTTTTTAACTTAAAAAAAATTAAATTTTGCAGTGATTTGAACTAGAAATCAAATAATTATAGATACTGGAGGTGATTACCCTCACCACCTAAAATAATAGGCAATTCATGTGAATGATATTTTTGAAATCGGGAGGCAATTCGATTAACCTTTTTAAGAAAAAAAGTTCAGGGGAGGCAATTTTAGAGTCAGATGAAAGGCAATTTAGGGGCCCCCTATAATATTGCTATATCTATGATAACTAAATGAGTTTAACATAAAGCCATGGCCTTATGGCTTTATTACGCTTTCTATATTTAATAACTTTAATGGTACACTATGTATTGAGTAAGAAGATATTATTATTTCAGACTGTATAATAATTTAATTTTAAAAAGATAACGTAAAAACTAAAAGTAACTTTTTTAATTTTAATAGTAGGTAGATAGTGCAAGTTTTCACTAATAATATAGTAATAACTATTAGTCAGTAATATAGATAAATTATGATTATAATTTATTATTGATATACTATAATCAAATCAAATCAAATTTTAATCATAACGAAACATCGAAAATATTTTTTTTTTTTGGATTTAAAACAAACTCTATAGTAAACATTTTAATTTGAAATGTGTATTAAAAAAAGATAACAAAAAAAGTGAAATTAAAAAATATAAATAGGTACAAATTTTTTGTACTAATAAGAACAATTTTAGTTATTTTGGTGAAACGAAAATATTATTCGTTGTGACTTGAGACTTTTACATGTTTTCTTATATTTAGGTTCACTTGACGTCTATTGTACATTAGAGTGGTCACCTACCTCTCCCCTTTTTCATTTAATCATAATTATTTAATTATCACAACAGAAAATATGTCATAATCAATAATCATATTGATATATTAATTAATATATTATACATACATAATAATTAATGTTCTGTAGGGATAGCCAGATAGGTAGTTACTAATTACAGATTACAGAATATAGGTATTACCATAAATCATTATAAAATATTGTGAATAATATTTTAACACTTCAGTAGTTCAGATCGATACTTATTGTATTATATGACTATATATGTGCGGTAGTTGAGTGGATACCTCCTACGTGGAGTATGCTGAGTATGCCGTATATACTATATAATAATATATTATTCAAACGTGACAAGGGTAATACGAAATCATATATTAATATATTATGTAGATATACCTATAATATTTAATAGGTATTATCCTCGAAAATAACAGTACATTTACACCATTTCTACACTATACCTATAGGTAGCTGGTACCTACTTTATGAAAAACTCGCGCGTTCTCAATTAGGTACCAGTGCGCATTTCATTATTTGTCATTATATAGTAGGTATACCTATACAATAGGCATATTGGTACAAAACACATAGCTTTCTATGTATATTTTATATACGTTTTTATATTTAATATATTATTATTTATTATATATTTATATCCACAAACTGTAAGTATTAATGGTTAGCAATTGTAATTATTCTTAATACCCATGTTTATTTGTATTCCTATATTTTCTACATTCATACACATAATATAAATAATATATTATTTCACATAATATTATTACACAGGTACTAATTATTTATATATATAGTGATTAATGCGGCTGTGGTGTATAAGTATAACTAATCGAATTATTTTGCTAGATAACTTACTGCAAATATATGCCATATCTTCTGGCCAATTTCATTGTAAAAATGAGTTCAAATTAATTTTGTGTGACAATCTGAAATATCCTGAATCATATTATATTATATTTGTGTTATTCAATATTTATAAATCATACTTCAAATACCTGTATTATAATATAAAATAGGTAAGTATGTTTTTTCAGACGTTTAGAGATTTAAATATGCACGTGCTCCATATTTTTCATTATTTAAAATAATAGTTTTTATAAATATTTTTTTATAAAAACTATTAAACGTTAGTTATATATTATGTACCTACCAAGTACAATTATATTTAATAATACACGTTTATATTTTTTTTTTTTTACAATATTTACGCACCGATTTGTAGGAATTTTCATTTCATTGAACTCAGACAATAGTTTTTGTTTTTCAAATTGATTTTAGATCTGAAATAAAAAGGTACCTATAATCAACCCATTTAACCTATATAAATAATATCATTAAAAAAAAATGTTTATTCGTCGGAATTAAGGATTTTCTATATAAATATTAGAATAATTTTCTATTAAGAATATAGTTATATATATATGTATAAAATTATTATAATATTCACGTTTCATTTTTATTGGCTTTTTATATGCCAGAATTATATTAAATACCAATACAGTTTAGAAAGGCCAACTTCTCAACTATTATCAAACATAATATTTGATTGAAAAAATAACTTATAATAAATTACCTTATGCAACGAATATTTTTTTTATGTAAAATTATTGAAAGCTAATAAAACCTAGCTAGTAGCTACCTTATATCTATATTTATAATTGGGTCTATTTTGTGTGATGTACTGATGTGTTTATATATTATAATATTACATATGCGAAGAAATTCGTTTGCCGATATGATAACAAAAATAATATCTATATTATAGTGTTTCGTATTATTTTCTTGCTCTCTAGCTTGTTTGTGTTTGGACAATAAACCGCGATCAAATCGCCACAACTGTACCTACCTATATACGTGGCGTGATTTTAATATTACATTGCTGTAATATCCCATTGAAATAACAGTAACAATAATCAATATATAATATTATGTATCGAATATTCGCATAATAACGAATGAGCGTATCGAGAATAAATAATAATAATCCTAAAAAGAAAAAATGAAAAGTATATATAGACGTATAATACGATTACGAGTATAACAACAATTTGTTCGTTAATATTGTAACCTACATTCATATAAATCATATTTTTATAGACGAAACTACAACTATGTTTTCTCTAGACTCTAGTAGGTATGTAGTGTTATATAGGTAGTTAATATTTACTTATAAATACCTAATAAATATAAGCTATATACTGTGTATATTTTAGTCCCTTAAAATTATTATTGTTTTCGCGGTTCATTTCAATACTATATTAATAATATCATTGAGTATATACTATATAATATAATATTGTAATATATTATACTCTGATAATAATACATAATATCCTTGTCCTGGACATTCCTGATGTGGTATGTTCCTGTGGATAAAATATCAAGCGTCTATATTATACAGCAGTCTCGAAAAATTTCGAGAGGGAATAAAAATATATTATACTGTTTTTTTAGTTATATAATTCCTCAACACACAACATAAAAACAATTCAAGGCGCAAGGGAAAAATTCTAGTTGTGGAGGTTCGAGTTATGTGAAGACTTGTGAATTTTATAGCAAATGGATAATATTAAATATACTGCAATATATTATACAGGGTGATAGATTAAGCGTAAAACACTCATTATCTCAAAAAGTATTCACTTTTTTCAAATTTTTTTTTTTCAAAATTTTAGATCTACGCTGTTCTAGAATTATATAATTTTTTTATATTTTTCACCCTTATATTTATTAGGAAAAATACTATAAACTTTTGATTTTCAAATGGTAACCTGTTTTACGCTTAATCAATCACCCTGTATAATACAACGTCGATACCTATAATATGTCAAATATCGAAGGAATTTTATTTTATTGAGTTTGAAATCGTATTCTTCGTTGGTTATCGCGGTGTGCTTAAAATCGGAAATTGAAATTAGTCATGACGGGATATACTTCAAGGCACACTCGTACAGGTGTTGTATATAATATTATGGTAGGCAGTAGGTACTTCTTGTATAAACGGGAGCAATGGTTGGTATTATTAATATTATATTATGTACACAACATTACTACCAAAATGATATACAATATTATTCTATATTTTTTTATTGTAGGATTCTAGGGTATTATAGTAGTTGGTTGTACTATATAGTGTTCGTCATGCCAATAGAAAGAATAGCAGTAACGCGTGTTTCGAATGTGACAAAATGTACATCTACCTACATTATATTATTAGATATACTATATATTATTATATTTTATGATGTATAAAGTGTGTGGATGGTTAATATCTTATTTTGTCATTATTATGTATAAATATATTATATTTAAAAAATAAAGAAGTTTTTGATAGATAAAAAATATCAATATACCTACGCGTGTGTACCAACGTTTATGTCAACGTAGGTACATATTTTAATATTATGGAGATACATTTTCGATTTTAATATTATAGTATTATAATATTATGATGTATCATACTATCATATTCACATCATCTTCACTCTTTGTGTCACAAAAGTAGAACGTCGTTTAATACAATAAAATTCATCTTTGTATTTTAATTTTTTAAATATATACATTGGAATTAGTAAGACGAGTGTATAGCTGGTATACCTTACTAGTCGAAATCCCATCGAGTGAGAACTATAACGGCAATACAGTGAAAAGGCTTCCGTATATGTAATTAAAAATATTGTACCTATACCTACAGCGTGTCGATAATGGCACATCAACTATATGTAGGGCGTATAGATTTAAAGCCCTTACGGCTTACTATATACAGACATATAGTGTATAATATATTAATTTTTATCGATGTAATATAAAATTATGTAGGTATATAGATAATACAATACATTATAAGCTACTCTATTTTTTTACGTGGAAGAGGCGTGGTTTTCCATTGTGTAACCCTTTTGGGCTCGCCGCTGCGTCATCGAATAATAAATACATTTACATTTTCTATAATGTACCACTTACCAGTTACCTGTACCCGAACAACTAGGTATATAAATAAATAACAATATTATACATATTTTAATATACCTACTGCAATGCAGCGCGTATTTTATTATAATATTATATTGTTTTATTCACTCCACAATTTCCAGCAGTGATTTTCATTTGTCGAATTACTATACGCTACAGGACAATAATTGTTATTGTTTGGTCAATGTTTTACGAATATTTTGAATTACACTCCAATTTAGACGATTATTATAATGAATTAATTTTCGGTTTTTGTCATTGGCCTGCGCGCGTAGACGTTTCGCGGCGAAATTCATCGATACCTGTAAGTAATAGGTGCGTGACTCGTCGTCACCTATAAAATGTTCGTTATTATAGCGTATTATATACCATTATGTTTCACCGAAATTTAATGAAAAAAAAATATATTCAGATATCTATTATTGGCTATTACTCATATTTAAAATTATGGCCGAACGTAGGTATTGTCGTTTTTTAATTTTTTGTCGATCTTTATTTGTTCAATGAACGAATAGTGGCATAAATGCATAAAATAGTATACAATCAGTTTTTAAATAAGTATATGGGTACCTATACACTTTCTAGTTTCTACAGCATCCGATCACTTTTAAACAGACCGATTATTTTAAATGAACAATTGTATCTTCGATTCGGAATTGTGTAGAGATACCTATTGATTATTACGTTATTTTGAGCCTCGCGGTCGTTCGAAATACCAAAGGTGCTATATTATAATAGTGACATTTTGTATTCAAAATGTAGTAGTTCACCGTAATTGTATATTAATTTAAATGTTATGATTTCATTTTTGAATACAAATTTATTTTTTTGTGGCTTGGACGACAAGGGGTGCCTGAGCACCCCTATCCCCCCTGAATACGCGCCCGGGGGAGTGCATATTGTCCTCTTTCTTTAATCAATTTTAAATATTTACTTATAACATCCCAAAGACGTACCATTTATACGTACCTACATGGTCCCTTGATACATATGCCAATGATAAAGATGATACACGCTGTATACAGTTAATGTGTATTAATTGGCGAAAGAAAGCTTAGGCTGGCGGGGGGTGGATCTGTAACGAGGAACATGTAAAATAACATATAAATGATACACAGCGTCCCCGTTATTTCTTATCAATTTTAATCGCCAATAGTCGTACACTAGTTACGCTAGGACGCCATCGTAGAAATTATAATTAATCATCAGCACAATATAATAGAATAATCTGTTCATTGTATACACAAGTCTGAATTAATTTTTGTGCTATTTACACATTGGGTTCAAAAATAAACTCTTTGTGCAGCTAGTTTTTTCACGTGAAAATTAATTACTACTTTTAAGTTTTAACGGAGTTGTATTATATTCTCAATTGCCACTTTTTTTTAATCAATGGAAAAACTGTCTGTATTTTAATCACAATAAGTAAATAGGGTAATGTAAAAATTTTAAATTATAATAAATAACATATAATATTATAGAAAAACACATGATGGGGATATATGAAACCTATATCCATTGTTATAACACAACGAATCGCCACTTAAAAATAAAATAGTTCTCAAGACGAGCATGTAATAATAATTATTATTGACACCAACATTTTAACAAGATTATAAATTAAATGTATAATTAAATAAAACTATGGTAGGTTTTCATTTCAAAGTTAAATCCTGTGTCGGAATGAGAGAGTTCATATAACAGTAGGTAAACTAAAATAATATAAAATATAGATATAATTAATAAAAATAATAACAATAGTATTTAAATATAGGTAACATGTCATACTAGATAATTATACAAATCTAAGGTGTTGACATGCTTTTTATAACTACGATAGTATTGATTATTATTATGATTAAAAATTTGAAATATTTAATTCTAACGATTTACAAATTTGCTTTCCTATATTGGGTTACATTTACCAACATTAGTAGAACACAAAACAGATTTTAAATTTGATTTTTCCTTAATCCTAGTATTATATTTATAATTAAATGTAATGTTATCAAATTTAATAAAGTATATGTAAAGTAGGATATATTATAATAAAGCAAACTATTAACTTTTGTTAATAACTTCTTTTTTTACTATTTTACAAGATTTATCAATTTAAATTAAATGATAATTTTCGTAATACAAAAGTTTCGCATCTTATTTTTTAAAATTTATTTTGAATGTATGCTTTAAAAAAATGTTGTGGAAGGGATGAGCTCCTTAAATTAATGGGCCCTTCGATAATTTATCATACCTCACTTCCCCCTTGAATTCTGATTTAATTGATATATTCATTATTGTTTATTGGCGAAATTTCGTTGACATTTTTGGAGATTTTTCTTCTGTTGACTCTTGTTTGAATCTCTCTCGTAACAAACTGTCTATATTTATGTAAAACTATAAAACAAACATTTGATAAATATTTAAAATAATAAAGATCAATACAAATTATTATTTATGGAACAGATGGATTTTAACTATGCTATCTCCACATATCGTATTAAAGATATTGTTTTTAAATTTGTGTCAAAGTCAGGTTTTAATTTAGTAAATTCAATGGTTTTACGCGATAATATTGTGCATAACATAATATGTCAGCCTGCAGCTGATGATATTTTATACATTTTGCTGATGAAGAATAAGTATTCATCGAAAAGTTAAACTCAACAATATTATACATTATCCATTGGTTATCCGTCGACGTGATGCACCGTTATTCTTTAATTAAATAAAAAAGTAGAATACGCTATATATACCGTTTACAAAATACTACCTGGTATACCTACCTACCTATCACTGCAGGTCGAGTCGACGAATTTAATTATTAACCCAAATAGTATATATTATGTTGAAAAACAGCTATACCTATTATTATAGTAACACAAGATGTATATTAAGCACAACTAAAAACCGAATATTAACACAATGTTTTTAAAATATTGTAAATCTGTAAACATAGGTATAATATCTACAATCTATATTCTGTACGCGACTGTATACTTAATATTATATTTATTTATTACTATCAAACGTACACCTAAATAATATTGTACCTATAGTGTTCGATGAAAGAAAATATAAGAAATTATTATTTACGTCGGTTTGAAAAATAATCTCGTTTGAAAAAATTTTGTATATTATGCTAATAGTTGTTAAATAATTAATATATAATATGTATTATATTTACATCATAATATTATACATTCATACAGACATAATATAATCGTAAATGGCTGCAGGTTCCTGCTGGTAACATGGTAACTACTTATATAGTTATATATAGGTATATATTTCATAATTGCATTATTACAATTACCTACCTATTTATAATATGTATTATTATGTATGTATAGTTTTTTAACTTTTGAATCCCGCGATTATTTTATGCATTTATAGACTGCAATTATGCTATGATTTCTGCAACCTGTTTATGATAATGCCTGTGGTTCATACCTGTTATTTGATTAATAAAAAAAAAAACGGTAAATCTGTACACCTGAAAAAAAATTGTAAACATACATGCAGTGTTAAATGTATATACAGTATAATATAATATAGTGTATACACGTTATACCTACCTACCTATATTTATATGTTAACTTACTTCTTGTATAGGTAAAATACGAAAGGTTTCAAGTTTATATTATCTTTCAGAAGCAAGTAAACTAAATTCAAAAATACCTACGTCGTTATATTTTTATTAGGAACCGCAATAGTATGTTATTCTTAGATATAGGACGTGAGACTAAAAATATTTACAAAAATAACGATAAAAAAAAATAATAAATAGGTACTTTAATGACCTAAAAACTATTAAAATTGGCCTAAACATTTTGCAAAATTGTTAAAACTATACGTCAATGGTATAATCGTCGATCTATCCGTCAATGTCAATATAATCTTATGTATCGGGATTATACGTTACAGTATATTATAAATAAAAATACAATAACCGTGAATAATTTATATGGGCGTGTAAGCTTCAGTAAAACTATGACGTGTAATACGACACTTATCGAACACTTGCGCACAGTAAATCTAATTAGTAATTACAACAAAAACTCTTCTCTATAATATATTAAAATAAAAAAAAAATTTTAAAATACTACCATTTTCTTTAAAATTTAAAATTTAAGTATAGTGACCTATAGAAAAAATATTCTAAAAATATTGCGTTAAGAAAAACAATAAATTCATTTATTACTAAAAATTCTGAATACAATTTATACATAAATTCTGAACTATGATGCATGACATTTTTTTTTAGCAAAGATAACATTGAAAATTGCATATATAAGGTTAATATAAAAAAGTGGAAAATACAAAAATCACTAACATCCCATCAGCCATCTAATTATAATGCAAATAATTGTATTATAATAATGTTATTGTTATAATATTTTAAAACCCTACAAAATATACGCATATAGTATATATACCTATATTGTATAGTATATAATTATAATTTAGTAACTATTCGGTATATAACTGAAATATAGATAATTCAAGAATAAATCAAAAGATCTTAAGATTTAATTAACTTAGCATAATGTGTTTCAATGTTTGTAGTTAGTTTGAACTTAATTTCGTCAAAGCGTACTATATTTTTTTCGAACTGTCATTGACATGTAATTTATTTTCTATTTACAACAATGACCTAAAATGTTTATAGGTATAAGTGAATTTCAACCGTAATAATACCGCAGATGGTAGAAGGAATATAAAAAATATAATTATAATAATATATATTTATCATTTTAGCACCCAATACGTTTACGGACTATTATAGGTACCTAATACTTACAGATACATACCCACCTAAATAGAAATCGTGCATATCTTTATAGTTTTAAGTCTTAGGTAAACAAAAAAACACGATGGAATATTATCATGATGGATATGTAATGAGTATAAAATAATACTATGAAAGGCTTACATTAATTGTATAATACTTTTGCAGAAAGAGTAAAATATAAAATTTTTTTTCGAGTTATTTCGAATTTCGACGGAATCAGATTCAAATTGTGAATATTCTTAATACAGCAACTAGGTCAATAGACAGTATGAATATAGGTATTCATTATAGTATTTTATGTATATTGTATTTTGAATTAAAACTAGCTACATCCCAAAGCTTAAATAATTCAATATCTACCTACATTCATACCAAGAAATATTGTATGTATTTTGGTTTTGCATCCGTTAACACAGATTTAATTTATTTTGGACATTCCGAAACGATGAAATTTATAAAACATTACCTATATACATCAATACGTGACAATTGATAAGACGTATAATATTAAACTTTTAAGCATACGTACGTTTAATATACTTTAATAACATATAAAATGTTAATGTTAATAGATTTTCCAAACGAAAAAAAGATAAAAATCACCGTATTACATACAGTATAGAATTAACGAAATTTAAATTGTATACAATATGTATCGTACCCATACAACTGGAAACGAATATAAAATGTTTGGGAAAAATAAAATATACATCTCTTTAATAATATTATACAGGTGATAATAATATGTAGGTGAATTTTAGAGGACCGTTTATAAAACCATTTGACACTAATACATCTGCGCTCTTTCTGCGTATAATAATATATTATATATTAATGTAGGTATTGTAGGTATATATATAGTAACCGGCACTGAAAATAGCTGGACTACAGCTGGACTGGCACGTTAATGTTGTCCGGGCGGCGGAATTAAGTGTATACAATTATACATAAACAAAATCACAACAGCGATAATACATAATATTATATACATATACTGTATAGTAATAATATATAAAAATTATAATAAATACTATAATATTATACTTCTGGGTCATCACTTTGGGTTGCGAGGCGACACACACACACGCGCTAATTATTATCGTACATACGATTACCGGTTGTGTTTGGGTGAGAGGAAGGAATGGAATGTGTGTTACAGGCGCTTGTTTGAAGACACATACGCACACAGGTGGGTCAGCTTCGTAACGGTAATACGGAATGATCGCATGCCACAACACCATCATATCTAGGTTGATATAGTATAATATATAATACAAAAATATATATATATATATATATATAAATAAAAAAATCCACTACTTTAAGAAGGCGTATAATATAATGTAAGCATCGCAGCCCGAACACGGAGGTTAAAATATTTCTATATTATTATGACGGTCGACGTATTAAAAATTAAAATATTTAATGGTCGGGTGATAATAATAAGGTACCTATATTCTATAGATCAGATGTTTAAAAATTCTGTTTAGAAACGCCAATCGACTTACGTCTAATTTGTATTTATTATTGAGATGATTCGTCGTGCACTTACTATATTAGATATATTATACAGGGCGATTCACTAAGCATGCTCACCCCTATTTTTCTTCAATAATGCAGTTATTCAAAATCGGATTTTCGGAATTTTTAAATATACTTTAAGACCATATTTTCAAATTCTTGATATTTGTTGTACTACTTAGGAGCTTACTATGGATATACTAACTTCTGTTTTCCACTGTAAATTATACAGTGGATAATTTTTATGAAAATGTTGACGTATCTGAATGAAAATCCGAACGAGTAATTTTTGAGTTATTTAACTTTGGGTTCTAAGGATAAAAAGATGATATGAAAATGTTAGTCATTAATATTAATAATTTGTAAAAATGGCCCAATTATGACCAAATATAATAAATACTAGATCCAATTGTACGTCTATTTTATATAGAACTATTTTTAAGAACTATTATCTTTAATACAAACATATTTTTAATAACTAAAAAATCATAGTCATTCCAATTTTGAATTAAGTTGGTAGGTAGGTACACCAAAATGTTCAAAAAAAAAAATTCCACTAAAGAATTTTCAGTAAAAAAGGAGGGTTTTCATTTGAAAAACTTAAGTTTGTATCACCACAGAACACTCCTTAAGTACTTAGTACAAAAAAATTCAAGAATTTTAAAATATTAATAGAGAATATTTAAAAATATTATTCGAAAAATCAGAATTTGAATAAATGTTTTATTAGATGAAAAAATGGGGGTGAGCATGCTTGGTGAATCGTTCTGTATAACATAAAGATAGCATGAAGGCAACACTGGTTAAAAAAAATAGAGGGGTGGGCAAAATAATTTATTCACCAAAATCTAAACCATCATAGCCTAATTGTTTGTTTTTACACAAGTCTTAAAACTCATAGTATGGCTTAGAAACAATTAACAAATCGTAGCTTGGAGCTAGATACCCCTTGTCAAATAATAATATTTATAGGTAGGAACATAGTATTTATAGTAGGGACATAAGAGTTAATGATAAAAAAGATGCTTTAACTTATTTGGAAAAAATTAATACATATATGTAATAATCCTGTACTTAATCGTAATTCATGAAATAATATTATTGGGCTATTTTATTGTAACCCAGATAATGCAATAATAACGTTGACAACATGACAATACTGTCAATACTGACCTGTCAACATACAACCGCAGAAGAAACGTGAAACAAATGTACTAAAATACATTAGTTATTGTGGACAAAAATATTCTTATCTTATAAATCTTTAACTTGGACCCCAGTCCGTATTACAATAATAAATAGATAAAATATGTACCTATTGTACCTACCTATATAATAATATGGTTAATGTTTTACATTCTTTCTTTATTTTAGAAGACTAAAATATTTCTACTGTTGGTATATTCGGGCTGAACAATTATACATTTGCTCTACCCCTGGCTAAAATGTTAGGGTGAAAGTTCACCACTTGCACCACCACCGCCCCAACAATTACGAGCATGTATGTTGTATGAATAATGTTTATACTATACAACTTATAATACTTAAAATTGAATTTTATTCCTTATAAAGTTTTTACTTGAATTATATTTTATTTCATTTGTCATTTAATCGCATCAAGTGACTATACGAATTTATGATACGAATATACGATCTTATGCAAATAAAATACCTATATATTCAGGTTTGCGTTGTCAGAATAATTATGATGTTCCTACACCCACAATGGGCCAGACAAGTATTAATGTACACGGTGTTTCAAAAGTCTTCATCCGATTACGAACTAATATAGTTCGGCAACGGTTAATCGCAGGTTAATGACCAATGTATTGATGGAAAGATTAGATAACTAAGTTTATTTTAAGTTATCTAGCTGATAAATTTGGCACCGTTATAGATAGTGAACTAGAAACCGTTAGTTTATTTCGTTATGGCGACTCGCAACAGAAAGCTTTTTGCGTCCTACGTTTCAATAGGTGCGAGTCGGTAATAACTGTTCAAAGTGATTTTCGAAGAACTTATGGAACTGAAGCTCCAACAGCTCAAAGCATTCGACGTTGGCACCAAACGTTCCAAGAAAGTGGTTGTCTGTGGGCACAGAAACGCTCAGGTCGACATCGTACCTCTGACGAAAACATCGAGCGTGTTCGACAAAGTTTCGTTCGAAGTCCACAAAAGTCTCACGTCGTGCAGACCTAGAGCTAGATCTCCCATATTCGACTGTTTGGGTTCGGGCTGGTGGGGGTCATATTGAACATTTGTAACCAAAGTAAATAAAACTTGACTATTTTAAGTATATATTTTACTTTATTTCAATCTTATATCTTCATTTTTAAAATAAATATAAATTTCTGAAATCGTATGAAGACTTTTGATACACACTGTATTATATATATGTGTGATATGTATATTAAAGCAATAAAGCATAACGAAAACACATTACTGTAGCATAAACAAATTATTTAAATCAACGTTAAATAATTAGATGAATATTTACCTACCTAGATACTACTGTAAACCCGTCTTACGCATTATTATAGAAAAATCTAACTGTATTAATTGCAATGTACACAGTGAATTAAGTTTTATAAAGAATGCAGATGATTATGCTATATATTATATTCACGCGATATACAGTGGCAAGTACCTAGGTATATATATATATATACATTATACTCTATACCTACTATAACAGCTATATATTTTATACTCGAGTTTTAAATAGATACCTAAAATGTTAAAAGGTCTGCGCTAATATTATGCTTTGGAACTTTTGGACTGAAATATTTTGCAAAGAAATTTATTTACTCGAAACTTTAAAATAAAAACTAATTTGTAACTACCTATACAGAGTGTGGCGAAAATTTAAATGGTACAAAATATATCAATGGTCTAACATAAAGACCAGAATTATTATTTGATACATGAAAATTCATTCATAACGTAATAAGACCATCGTAACGTTGCAGACTTGTAGTACCGGATGTTTTTATAGATTGCTATTGACCAATTGGTAAATCCGCTTATATAAGACATAGGTACCTAAACCTTAATCATTCTAAGTTGATCATCGGCCAATCACACGAACTTGTTATTTTTTTGTTGGAATATTTATAATAACGTTGACTCACACTCCTTCTGGAATATGAAAGTATTATAATATTATTATGTTGACTGTTATACATTGAGAGGATTGAAAATTGGAATTTCACATATAGGTGAGATATACGTCATATACAAATTGATTGTATACCCTGGCCTGTTATTTGTATTTTCGAAAGCATTACGTCTTTAGAACATAATATAATATAATAATGTTATAATACATATTTTTTGGTAATTTTAGGTTTAATGATTTTGTAATTATATATATGAATCACACTTTGTTTAACCTACAGTGATAGTGTCAATAAAATAGATAATATTAAAAGCATAATCATAAAAAATTATTATATATTATATGCCATTATAATATGCATAATATTATGTTCTTACAAGTTACAAATTTATATTGTTAGGTAAACACATGAATTAGTGAATAATTATACTTTTTAATCTATGTACCTATAGGTAAGGGTACACCTATTAAATAATTTTTTTACCGATTTTTCAAAATACTTTATTTGTATAAATTCCATTTTTTAAATGTAGCATGGGTGATGCACAATGCACATGGATAATTACGACGTAAGAAAGCTAAACTCCCGTATGGGTTTGTACAGGTTTCCCACATAGGTATTTCTGATTTGTCATAAAAAAATAAAAATAAAAAAAGTTAACCATTCATTATTATTATTATTATTATCCATCTATACCGGTCTATACTGAAGAAAGTCATTATGATCGCTTTCCCTCGTTCCACGAAACAAAATATAGTGGGTATGCACCAGCCTAGGAACCGGCCATCGGCTAATACAATATTCCTCATCTTCAAAAGAAAACTATGAATTATTATATTATTAATAATAATTAATACAGTTTAAGTCTCTATGTGGCAACTATAGTAAGTAACTATATATAATATACTGACAATACGTTACTATATAATATATTATGGTAATTTCGATTTCAGATAACCTGCCTAGTACTAAATATTTCTAAATAAAATACCTAACATAGGTATGCATACCAATATGACATTATAATATGTAATATGAAAATATAAATATATTTAAATGTATTGTGGATAAGTTAAAAGCTTAGAATAATATATATATAACTATAAAAATACTAATAAAATATTATAAATTATTTTGTTGGAAGTTTATCGTACCTATAATTGTGAGGTATTAACAAAAAAGTAAAAACGAATATAGATGTATTTTGAATGTATATTATTTCAGTTTGATACAATTTTGATTTTATAGACAAGCAACTGATCTATTCTTGAAATTTAAATCGAATAATATATTTGAACACCTGAATTTTACTAGCTAGGTTGAGGCCAGGGTTTATGATACCGGATGATTATAATTTATTATTTTTTCTGAAAAATTAGTATGTAACAGTATAATAGTGTAGGTACCTATAGGTACATAATTGCTCCATTCTGAATTTCTGAATCATCTGTAAAATGCTATAATGATCGCTTTCGAATTTAATGAATCATGCATGCCTCCATATAATATAAGTAAAGTATTAAGTTCCGTCTCAATATAAAGCCCACCCAACAAAGTGATTTATATAATATTTAGTAGCCATCATACGCAGTGGCGTAATCACGGGGGGTGGGGGGATTTGGGTGTCGTATCCCCCCTTGACCTTTTTTTTAAAGACTGGTTATCTACATTTACCTATGTACTTCTTTATCTAATAATATATTTTTTTTATTGTTGATATCAAATGCCTCGGCTAGCTGGCAGTTGTCCGAAAAATGATAAGAGTGATGAGAGTATTATTTTTTCGTGGATCTACGACGCTCGATAATTATCAGATTATTTTATCTAGATTAGAGACTATCGTCCCATTGAAGTATTGAACAAAAAATAACTTAATAATGATTTGTACACTTAATCGGGATTTTCGTAGTGACTTTCCTTGTTTCGTCGTTATTCGGTAATCGAACATCGGTTATAAGTTACAGTTACAATCAGCAATCGGCATTCGACTTTTATAGTTTTATAATTCATAATTTGATATTGTGATATAGGTACTGATATTAAATTAATCATTCGTGTGGAGTTTTGTTATTTAATTTTAATATTTACTATTTATAAATATATTGCACTGAAAGGTGCTTATAATAAATATATTTTTTTTTTTTTTTGGGGGGGGGGGCAAAATGTTAAAAAATGTCATCCCCCCACAAAAATGACCAAATTACGCCACTCATCATACGTATAATATCCGCTCTCGCCTCTTTTCCAAAATATCATATTATATTTCAAATATGCAGATCAGTGCAAACATTTATGATTCATGGTTGCAGTCGTCTATTACACAATATATACAATATTATCTGATTATTCTATAATATCTATTTATTTACATACCTAAATACCTAATATACGTATTAATGTTTGATTAAATTAAAAAAAAATAATGATATATAAAAATATGCACCAATGGTGCAGCACCATACACTTATATGTTATATACTATATACAGACAGTATATTATGTACTGCAGGTTGATTATTTTATAACATGAATCAGTCGATAACAATTGAAACATTTCCCAAAATTGATGACCTATCTCATGTTCTTTCAACTTTTGACTGTGAAAACGAAACACATAAATTTTAAATTTTTCATCATAATTTGTTTATATTGTTACGTACTTACGTACCTATGTACATATTTTTGTACAGTTTACTTTTTGACAAACCTCTGTTTCTCTATTTTAAATTTTTTAAATTATTTAAATGTTCAACGTTTATGGTACAATGGACTAGCTGTTTCGCTAAAATAATTATTCTGTTTAAATGTATATAGCAGACTTGAATGTTGTTATTTATTTTGGTTTTACTGGTGACTTTGAAATGTTACATTCAAATCATCCGGAAAGTAGGTAATGTAGACGATTAAGTGAAAAATGAATTTAAACATACCATTTTTAATTAACTTAGTATTAATTTAAAACTCAGAACTATCCACAAAAATCGGGTGCACGCTACTACGGTTCCCATCATTATTCGACTCACTCCGTTCACCGGGGCTCAGTATAGTGATGATGATCCCGGATGTGTTTATAATTTTTTTTTTTAAATGCAAAGAAAAATTTTTGAGATACTCTACTATATATTATATGTTTCTGCTTACGCATAATATTTGGCATATACGCTCGTAGTTTACTATAATCTTATAGATAAACACTATAATAAAATATATACCTCCTATTACTATTAGGAATATAGGTACTATATGTGCACATAACACCTGATTATAGTGTATATATACGATAGTTATTTATCCGTTATCGACAATTGATATATTGTTTAAAGTGACGGAAATTTTACACGAAAACGGGACTTGATAAATCGTCTGAAGATTATATTATTATATTTTTTATAGGTATTATTACTACGCATTTGGTATAATGGTTCTCTTTCAAGACTTGTGAAATTGCGGTGTTCCTGTCTCGTCTATACCGTAACGCTATGGTGTTTAATACGACTAACACAATTATATTTCGCGTTAATTATATCGTACGTAAAGGAAAAAACACAATATTTTTACGTGCGAAGTTAATTTTAAAATTATCTTTAAAAATATGATCTCTCCAGTCTCCATATATTATATATCGGACAGTTTGAAATTATACATTATTATACTTATCCAAAATGTAATTTAAATTAATTTTTAGAAAACGTGTTCCAAGTTGTATCGTAGTTATTATTGTTTAAATGAAATGTGTTAATTGCATAACTTGATTAGCTTAATGTTCATTTTGTCAAATTATTCAAATTATTTATTAATTATGTGAGCAAATACAATGCAATTTATGTTTACTATTATGAAATAAATATACTACCGCCATATGTTACGCTTTTACTTGCAGTCATTGTTTTCAAATATTTTTTAATAATTTACAGAAAAAAGAGAAACTATTTTAATTTGTGACATTTGTTACATACATAACACTAAGTCTTACACATTTTAGCTTAGTTTGGAGTCATGAGGAAGTTGACAAAAAAAATATCTTGTGTGTTTGATGTTTGTTATTCACATACTACCTTCGCTAATTTTCCACCGATTGACTTTCGGCGATGGCGTTTCATCATACGTGGGATATCCTGCCGTTGGTACATCACTAGTAACGAAACAAAAACAATTGTATGAAATATCTAATGGTTATTATGCAAATGTTATATAATAATATAATATTACTGTATAAACAATTATTATGATTTCGCAAATGATTGTTATTTTATTTTAAAAACGATCTAATTTGCCGGTATGTAATAATAGGTACCTAGGTATATGCACTATATAGGAATACTATATCTACCTACTTATATATCTTAACTAATATATAAATATAACGCACGTGTACCTAGATATAAGTAGTGTAAATATAATACAATAATAATATATTCAAATGTAGCCAAATTATTATTTTGTCATGTGAGGGGGAGGGGGAGGGCAGTAAACGGCTGATTTTTTAACATGCACTATTTGATTATTAAAAATATAATATCTGGGAGGATATAATCCCTCTCTCCCTCCTCCCAGTTCGACCACCTGCACTATGTTGATCATTGAAAATAGTACATACGTATACGGATACGTATCATACCTTCATATACCAATATGGTAATTTGGTACCAATTGTCCATAGCCAATCGCATAGTCTACCTAAATCCGTTTTGAATTCATATACATTTCGTCGCATATTACTACATAATTACTACATATTATAGTTTAATGGTATAGGTATAACTTATAACTTATAATAAAACAACTAATAAGACGTGTAGTTACTAGTTAGTCATGTTGACAACCAGATAGGTATACTATACCTATTATTGAGTGGCTTCATACGATTTTTAATAATGATTCAGTTAGATATTTATTTCATTTTATTTGTGATGATCTCATCTTGAAATTTATCCACTTTCAAATCTTTAATTTACAATTATTTATTCGGTTCATTGTATCTATTGTTGTTGTTTACCGGGTATTGTCGCAATGCCGCATACTGAATTTTAACGCTTTTAATTGTTATGTACAAAATAAGCGTGTTATATGCTATAGCCAGATTTAGATGAATATTAAAATGCATGGAAAAATATCGAGTTCTCAATACTATTCCAGTTATTTTTCTATATTACAGAAATACAATTTAAAACATATAACTTAACTATATTAGTTACGGTATTCCACGATCACAACTGAACGTCTGTACCTATACATAATATAATGACTTGATTCATAAAATATAATATTATGTAGTTAAAAAATGTAAGTACCTTGTACTCACCTAATACCTACCCACACATTTAAAAAACGCTATTCATCTGTTGCAATATTTACGAAGAATACATGATCTGTAACAATTTTTATGAAAAACATTACTTTAATAATTATAAAAATCAAAACAATTATATAGGTAAAAGAAGAAAAAACTGTGACTAAATAAATGATTTAGTACATACAGTTATTACTTATTACTTATATACTTATAAATAAAAAAAAAATATTTTAATAAAATATGTAGACTTCTTGGAAATTTATTAGGTTATTAAATCATTTTATTTTTTGTTTAATAATAAACAATAGCTGTAATAGGTATATAATATATATAATATTAAAATATGTTATACTTGTTTACTTATTTGTTAAAAATACTTATTCATTATTAATTTTATAAATTATATAAATATATATACACAGTGTGAAGCCCCAAGCGTGCTCATCTCTATTTTTCTTTTAATAATGTATTTATTCAAATTCTGATTCTTGGAATTTTAAAATATACCTACTCAAGGATCACATTTTCAAATTCTTGAATCTATTTATGAGTACTACTTAAGGAGTGTCTTGACTCTTGACTTCTATTTCTAAAATGAGGACCTCTCCCCTTTATTACTGTAAATTATTTAGTGAAAATTATGTTGTAGTCACTACGTGTATATATGTGTCATATGTGATAATGCTTGAATATTATATAAGATATAAAGCTGCACCTGCAATCCTACCTGCATCTTGTATACAAATTTTATCTATTTGATATCATAATGTTTATAATATAACCTTTATAAATATGGATTACGAATTCTGATTAAAAAAAGAAATAATAATCATCAAATATAATAATATCCATCTGATAAAGAGTTGCCCCTACAGCATATTATTCCATTATTATATTATTACAGTCGTGTAATATAAACACACTAATATATTTCAAATAACAAACTAAAGCAAAATAAATCCAAATGTAATAATAGTACTTTCGTAAAAATTACAAGTTTCACTTATCTTCATTTAAACAGTAAAGTTTAGACTTTTAATGTTTTATAAAATATAATTGCCTTTTTAATCTTGAACCTGATTTCTTCATTTGCACTATCACTAAATTCTTTAAAATTCAAACATATTAAATAGACTTAATAATATGTCTATAATATATATCATTAAAATCCATCAAAAACATTGAATGCATTATTACGTGAATTCATGTCTAATACTCTTAATAGTACCTATTAGACATTTTAACATACACCTATATAATGTATTGTTGTAATGTACTGTAGTTACTGTAGTATATATAGACATATAGTCATATAGGTAGGTACATATACTATTATACATTTATGCAGTTACACATATCTACACAAATCGTGTAAATGTATATTGTATAGTAACCCAGGTACTTACATTTTTAATAATATTTATCGAATGTATAAATTTAAATATTTCTGTGTAAATATATATGTTTCCTGTGGGCTGCGATCCCGCCTTACTGTATACATGTTTAAAGTAATATTATTAAGAATTAAATCGAGTATGTCCCAACATGTTCACTTAGTAAAAAAAAAATTTACTAGCTTAAAAAGTAGTTAAACATATAAGTATATAAGTATAAATATGGGGGTTAGATAAAGAATTGAACTTAAATAAAATTTAAGCGTTGAAAAACCAACTCCGCAAAAATAACAAACACTCATTCTTTTGTCTCAATAACCCTTCATAATAATCATGCCAATAAATCATCGGAGGATGTAACTATGTAAAATTTTTTTCTAAACGTAATCTATAGACTAGAAACTACCGGAATCCACTCATAAACGTCTTAGCTGGTAGGTACATATTCAGTTTACCCTTTCACTACCCGGAAATCCTCGCCACAGACTCAAATGAAAGTGGTGATATTTTGATTTAATTTTCTCTGACTTTTTAATTCCAAGCTAAGTATTATGAATGGGTGACTATATGCTTATTCATGCACCTCCCTTTATGTTTATCTCCCTATCATCATACATAATAATTAATATTCTTATTAGTTATTATGAAATAAGACTGCGTGAATCTGTATAGATTTTACCAATATATTCTTAATAAAATATTAACCAATCATAAAAACTTTGACCATAAAATACGCTTAATATAATGCACAAATATTCGTACGATTAATCTCTATGTAATATATTTTATATTATGTGTACACTGTATATATACACATATGTTTATAAATTATATACTGCAATTGTAATATTATTGTATGTGGTTTATATTTTATAATAAATTGCTATTTATTCATGTCTTAATCTCTGTTACGGAAGAAATTGTTCAAAAATAAAATTAATGACGTCCATCGTTACGATACGTCTGTAAGAATAAATAATGGTATAGTGGTGGAGGTTGTGGTCGTGAAATGTGGGTCACCCGCGGAGGCCGGAACAAGTTCAAGGAGGGATTGCCGGAATGAGAACCGGTTGCACTCTATAGTCTATACAGGGGCCATTTACCTTCCGTCAGTCGCATCGCAGTAACCGTCCGAGAAAAAGAAGTTCCAATATTGCTGAATTTATACATTTGTTTAAAATCACGTTAATATATTTTAACTTTAAAAATTACTGCATAGTTATCTTAGTATAATAATAATATTGTCTTTGACAACAGAAAGAAGAATATATATTTTGGAGACTTAAACGCAGGTAAGAACAATAATAATATTAATATTTAAACGCAGTAAATTTAATATAGTTTTTATCTTTTACTTTTACTATGAAACAATCATCATATTATTTTGAATTACTATTTTAAAATACCTACTCAATACATTAATAATACTATAACTCATAATGGATGAAAATAATTTTAAATATTTTGTTTAATACCTATATATGCTATATTGCTATGATACCTAGCTATCGAGACATCGAGTAGATATTATTATATTTATCTATTTAAACATAAATAATATTTCAGTTTTATGTTCTAAAAATGTGTAACATTTAGCTTAATAACAAAGTAATATACGGTATATAATAGTATATAGGTATTTATTTTATGTCGTTATTATAAGTTAGATATAACACGTTACGTCGTTACCTATACGCTATGTATATTTAATATTTGAATTATTGTTTTATTAGAAACTTTTTACATCAGTGATCTATTCTTACTAAAAATAAACTATGTACAACTCTTATACCTTATATGCATGTATAGAAATTTCGTTATAAATCTGCTTGTTTTAGTTTTACATTTATATTTAAAAAAATATAGCAAATCTGTGTTCTCAATGTGCGTATCGTAATTTCGTCGTTATAGCAGGACAATAATTTAAAATAACTGTATTTTAATTATGTATATATATATATATATTTATATCTATATATAAATTTACTACTATTATATACACCTTAATATATATTAAGCGATCAGTCTGCTGGTCAGCGTATCTCTTTAGTCCAGTACTATTCGGTCCATTAAGTAATTAAATAGTAATAAAACGGTGCACTAATAATATATATAGTAGCTATATACGCTTAACATTCGAAAAATGCAGTAGATTATTATAATACTCATGTAGGTAGTTATGTACCTATACTCATATAAAATGTAGTATTTTACGTGTATACTGTATAATATACTATAATAATACTATATAATATGATTCACTCGACGCCGTGTACATCGGTTTATGCGATGAGGTCGACGAGATGATTTCACCGAACTTTCTCCCAACAACTATGTGTCATAGGCATAAATATCGGTTCCAATTACGAAGTGAAATTTGTACAAAGAAAACATCTATCGACAAAGTCACCATCATGAATAATACCTGCAGACGTTGTGCTCGGGCATAAATACGCAGCTTTGAATAAATGTCAACTCTACTGTATTTAGGTACCTACATGTGTATTATATATAATATGTGAAACGCGCTGATAATAGTGCCTATTGTATATATTATATAGTCCAATATTCAATAGGTAGTAAGATTACCTATCATGAGTATGTATACATTCGATAGATATTATTATTATTTACTTGTTAATATAATATACATAATATATTACATAGGAAATATTAATTACGGGTTATTAGAAAATCGTACCAAAATCTAGGTCAACGAAATATATATATATATTAGTATATTATTACGAGGAAGTAAAAACAATGACGGGACAGTCTTTAAATAAGAAAAAGTATGGTAGGTATTCACTATATTCACTATTTAAATGAAAGTAACTGACCGGACTATGTGGGTTACTTGGTTATTGTTGCGTGTGCGTGACACAGGCGATGGTGGTCAAGGTTAAGCGTGGGCCACTTTTGGTCGGCAGTTGCATTCCCAAGATCTCCGACACAACACTGGTTTAATAACATCCATTTTGATGGTTTTGTAGGTTAGTACCTAATTTTCAGAATTAATGTTATGTATACATATTAATATTTAAGTGCACATTCAGTTAAAAATACAATTTTTTTTTAAATCTCAGTCGTTAGTCTTATTGTTTAAAAATTCCCTATAGTAGATAAAGAATACACGATTTAAAAGTTGTAGTAAAATGGTCGTAAAAATGATTCTGGAGATGTTATTGTAGGTAATACCTATTTCTTTTAATGTCAAGTGTTCATGTAAAATAGTAAAAACATACAAATCTAAATTTGAATATTCAATTTTAATTCTAACACGCAAATATTATTACTTTTAAATTGTACCATTTTTTTTCAATTCTATCATGATAATATTAAGCGAAAAAAGTTAAATATTTTACAACTAGTTAATAACTCCCTATGTAGTTGAAAAAATTAATATATTTATGTTTATAAATTCATAATTACCCAGTGGTGTAGCCACGATTATATGAAATGTGGGGGTGGGGGGTATAAATTAAACTAAGTATTTTACAGTTTTCGTATATAAATAATACATTTATTAGGGGAAAAAATATCAATTAAACACTCAAAACCCCCATTAGCTACGCCATTGTAATTAGGTACCTAAACTACAACAATTACACGCATAATATATATAGAACTACTTAACACATCCACTTCTAAAAATATTAGTTTTTTCAATTTTTTGTTAATCTTTAATAACTATCAAAATGTAATCCGATGAATAAGGTTAATTAAAAATGCTATATATATATAATAGTTTTAACATGAATAAACAATGAAAAAAACTGTGTTAATTAGAATTATGTTTGTTTACACTACGTGAACGGTGTGAACATCTAATCTATTATCTTGAGCGCTCAGCGTAATTGTATGCCAACATTAATATACATCTTATACATTATAATAGCTAGTGATTTCGTTCCATTACCATAAAAATTAACTCATATAAATCAAAATGTATTTATAATCCACATCTGCATGGCATACATTTTACATTATATTATAATTATTTCGTTACTATATAAGCTCATCCAATGCAGTGCGTGTGAGCATATAAAAAAGTAGATACGTCTATTTTTCCTTTTAAAACAATTGATTTGACACGTTTTTACTTTTTAGATAGGATCACCTACATATCATGTTTACTTTCTAAGCGTCTAGAGTCTAGACAGAACAAGACAATACAATTAAATATATATAATACCTACTCTAAAATATTATCGGATAAAAAAATTATATATACCTACCTACATCAATACCTATGTTTCACGGTCTAATGCTAAAACCGCGACGAAAGTATTTCTTTCTCTTATCGAAGATCGGGACATAACCACGTAAACATAATTTTGATAGGATAGGCTAACCTATATGTATACACTAAAATATAATCGATAAGTAGGTAGAAATTGGTCAAACGAAATTCCTGTGATGTCCTGACCTACACACCCATTAACCTAAGTAGATGCCGGCCGAGCGGTATTTATTGTTTAAAATTGCTTATAATGGTGATTGGTGGATCATTATTGCGATCATGTACCCGCAGGGCTATACCGATTGTGTAAAATATAGTTCGTAATATTTATTAGTAATTCGTACAAAATGTGTTTATTGTATCGTACAATTTCATAATAACAATCATGATAACTATATTAACAATTTTTTTTTTTATGGGTTGGGTAAGAATTATTTGTCTTGTCCTATTGTTGATTAACTGCGTTATTATTACCTAAATAAATACTATAGGCATAACTTTATCAACTCATTAAAATATAATAATACATTTTAAGCTAAAACTAAATACATGAAATGTAATTTATGATGTATTTAACTGAAATTAATATTATAGTGTTTCTTGGTAAAAAATAAATATATACTTACCTACGTCTAAACTAATTTACATCTAAACTAATTTAAATGCAATAATTACAATCAAATTTCCAATTAACGATAGTTATTTTATATGATCAAATTAATATTTAGCATTTTTATTACACAAAAATACTTGATTCATTACCTAGGTATATTATTCTATTAAATTTATAGTATATTACATTATTATTATTTAATATAATATATAGGTACCAAACTACCAACTGGTGATTTTTGTTACCTAACTAAAACATTTTTATTGATAGGTAGTTAGTGATAATACTTAATACATTGTAATTTGTAATTTGTTCTGTAATATTATCTATGATACTAAATTAATTAGAACTACATTTTCTTAAATGCACTATAATACACAATTCAATATTCTTCTTTAATGTATTCTTGTTGTACTTCAACCATATTATTACCTACCAGCTATAGTATATTATGATAATTTTAAATTTTAAATAAGTTATATATGTATAATATACTAATCTATATGTTATTATGTTTATATATATTTATATATTTATTTATATTTATCTATATATTTATATATAATTATTAGGAGCATATAACAATTACTGTTTTAAACTATCAAAACAAATTTTAACGGTTTTATAAATTACGACTATAATGAAATAAACAAATTGTATAGGTACGCATTGCTTATTTATCTAAACCGAATAAAACATTTTTTCAAGATAAATTACAATTTATTAACTAAGGTATGGGTGCTCACTAAGTATCAAATTATATATAGGTTATCATTATTATTAATTATTGTATCAAATCAATATTTATTACCTAGGTACGAAGATACGTTATTAATAATAATAAATTTCAATGATCAGGGTCATTGACGCTGACGAGTAAAATGCAAGGTTTTTGAACTCTAAAATAACTAATAAGACAAGACATAATATCACTATATAGATGCTAGAAGAAAGTTGCACAAATAATATACATTGAATAATTATTGTAAAACCGGTTTGCAAATATCGTTTTAGTGTTATTACTTTATTATTATATTATTACAATATAAAAAATGTATAACAACTTGCGAAAATAAAGATAACGGTTCTATTATTGTGTAATTTGTTATGATAAACGAATAAATATTACGGAACAACATAATATGATATAATTTAAACAACATTCAAATAGTAAAATAATCACATTCCACTGAATATGAAAAACAAATGTAATTACAATTTGGTCTTCATGAGTTATAATTTAAATATAAATCTGTATAATATGGTAAAAAAATTATTAACTAACAAAAGTTAAGCGCACCTATTATATATATATATTAGGTAAGATATAATATTTTGGTTCTCATTTTTGATGTTCCCGTGTTTTTGTTCTGTTAGTCCACAAACCTATATCTACCTATCTAAAAATTAAATTTTTGTTGTACAATACATACATTATATTATCCTGAAATATAAGTAATGTATAAACTAGTATAATACTATCGTATTAAAAATATTATTCTAACAATGTAATATTATTTTCACAGATCAAATTATGACCAACAAACAGGCTATAGGATGGGCCTTCCTGTGCCTGATGGGAACCACATTGATGGCACCTGCTGTATTAACTTACCCACAAGAACATCGTTCTTCTCAAACACCAAGTCAATATGAACCTCAACGTCCCGTCTATCAAGGAAATTACCCAGTGTATCAACCCGAACAAGATGCAAGAAAATTCGTCGAAAAACCGAATGCCAGCAAAAAAGTGGTGTCGTCGACTGGAGTTGTAGAAGATCGCAACGACTTGGAAGACGTGCAGACTAATTCTATTTCGGTTAGAAGACAAAAGATATGATTGTAAAAAAAAAATGAAAGAAAGAATATAAAATCATTAAAAAGTAATGTTTTACATTTTAGCAAGACGCGGCAGGTGGTTTTTCGTGGAGCAGTGTATTGGGAATGATTATGCAAATGCTGTTCAATCCAGCAAGCCAGGCCGCAGGACCAAGCAAATCAGACGTTTTGGACGGTGACCAGGTATACAAACTAGATTGATATAATATAATATGGATATTGGATAGGATTCACAACACTTTGGAATATAACATTATATTATGTATCTACAGCTATTTTAACGATTTCAAATTTCAAATTATTGTTTTTAGGCTATCGCTCCGACATCGCCCTGGGCTAATTTGTTATCTGTAGGTCTGAAAATTTTAACCGCGTTTTTGGGAGGTGGAAATGTAGCGGGAGACGGAATTGACAAAGTGGATAACTCTTCGCCAATGCAGGTAATACAAAACATGAAAATAAACACTATGTATATACACATATTATATAAAACATATATTATGATGGATGGTTCAATCTTAAAAAAAACCAAAGATATTTAAATGCGTTTATTTTATAACCGTTCAATTAAAATATTACGTCAAATACGTCTTAGCGTATAGTTTTGAACCATCTATTAAGCGCAAAAAAAAAATGTATAAATGAAATTTGGACCGGGGGTTATATAGTATATGAGAACTTTACTTCAATACGCCTTCTATAATCTGTCACTATATTAAATATTAATATTAAAATACTATTTTGTATAAATATTATAAGCTTCTGAATATAATGCATAAATTATTAGGTAAGTCGTTAAATTTATATAGTTTTAAGCAAATTATTCAAAACAACATTCCGCTCCTTAAATGATCTGAACATTATACACCAAATGTTACAATATATTATTTACTATCTTAATTTTTTAGTGGAATTAAAAAAATATGATTTGTAATTATTGTTTTTACTATGCAATCGGTATCATTTGGTAATACTTTCAGTTTTTAAAATGTATTTAAATGAAAATTAAGTTATATGTAACAATAATATTTACTTTTACAAACTTTTAAATCAACAGTAATGAATATTTGCTTATTTAAATAGGTACATCATAATATTTTATTATTTTGGCTTTTAGTGAAGAAAATCGATAAAATATACTTATCTGCTTATCTTTTCTATGTAGTTATTTTTAGATTACTTTTCCAAAATGTTACTGTTAACGTTTAATTATTACCTATAATATGTAAATAATCAAGAAATCTATGTATAATATTGATATATGTATGTATGACGTATGTATTTTATATGTATACTATGTATATATTATATCGATACATTACAACATACTTTAAATATATTCACTGATATTTAAAATTGAAATATATAATATGTGAACATTAAATTAATATTCAAAATAAAGTAATATTAAGCTTCAAGTCCCCGGTCCTTAGGATCAAAACATGCTTTTCTTCTTTTTATAAATATTTAATGAATTGGTATATGGTGGCACGGTACGTAGGGTGTATTGGCGGCGGTCTTATCTACAGTACTTGGCAGCAGGGATCCCGATCAAGTGGCCACCATGGCCAAACAAGCTGGAGAGGTAAGAAACCCACACACTGCTTTAGCTACCACCCTAACTAACATTTGATAGGCAACTGTTTTTATTAGACTTAATTTGTGATTATAATATTTCACATAAATTCGTGATGTTAACAGTTCATCAATATTGTTGTCAATCTTTTGGATGCTTTGAAGACATCATTCAGTCACAGATCTATGTCAGCTAGATCTTTGGGTAAAAAGGACACTATGTCCGACGCAGCTGTAGCCAGCTTGTCCATGTTCAAAGTAAGATATTATACATTTTAAATCTATACCTATATACTGTAGGTATATTTATTAATATTTTATTTTGAAATAATAATAATTTTGTTGGTATTAAATTAGGGATATATGAAAACCATGAATACGGCTAATGATGTTTGCGCTCAGAAGTTTGTATGCGAAGCTAACAAAGAATGTTCAGGTGAAACATCAAGTTCTAGTGCCATATATTGTCAGCTTGGAACGTAAGAAAATAATATTTATTAATACCTTTATTTTTATTTTTATCGAAAATATTATGTATGCGTTCATACATATTATGTTCTTATGTATTTGATGTAGTAATGGTTATAATCAGTTAAGTACTGGTTTATAGCTTGATCGTTTCGAAATAATAATTTTATTATAAATAATTTATAATTATAGATACGCAACAAGTTTCTTGCTACAAAGGACTGGTAATGCACCTTTCGAAGTATATTATGACGCCGGAAGACGTGGACGATCTGGAGATGACTGTCGTCAACTCTACTTGGCCTGTAACGAAGTTTAAATCCAGTTTCCACCGATCATACAAATTAAATAATAGTTTTTCCACTCAAAAATACCTTGTCTTAACAGTTCCATATTCCAATATCTAAAGCAGCTCTCCTTTGATTTCAATCCGATTAAAAACAAAGATCTCGTCTCTGAAATTGACCATTTAAACGTACACAATACAGATCCCCATTGGTTTCTTATTAAGATTATTAGGATAATCTTTTATTACATATATATATATATACTTTTTTTTTTTACCGAGTATTATACTTTATATTTATTCCTATTGTTTGTATAACAATACACTTTGTACCATAGTAGTCTGACCTATTAATTATGTATATTTTTTTTAATTATTTATACTTTATTTATTTTAATTTATTGTTTTTAATAAATTATTATAGGGATTACTTTTAAATAGAATATTTAGTGTAATTTTGTACTTCCTTATCAAATATCCTCCTTATTAGAATTAATGTATTATTATCAAATACCTACCTAAGAGATAGATTCTTACCACTCAGATTATAATAACTTACAATTTATAAATTGTACCTACTGCATATTTTACAGTTGACATTAATTTTATTGGCATCTGGATGATTATAGTTCAAACAAAAACACTATAAATATTATTGTAAAATTCCTATATAGGTAAGCAATTGGATAAGCTTGGGTAACCATTTAATATTAATCTGTAGCCTGTAGGTAGGTAAACATATATATATATATAGGTATATATATATATATATATTATACACATATACAACTGCACAAGGTAATATAAAATTATATTTTTACAGCAAGCACTTATTATTTTAAAAAAATATTAGTATTTATGGAGATTTTTTTTTTAGAAAATGGCGTGTAGGTTATTCTAAAATGTTATAAATTGCCCATATTTTATCACCCTTGGATAGTTAGGTATTAAATATGTTTGTCAGTAGGCAATTAGTCAACAAAATGTTAATAATATGAGCACGTATTTTTATTATAGTTTCAAAAACGATTAACCGTAGATACTTGTCATTTTCATTAAATGTTTATGTTAGAATTTTATATACTAGGTTATCAGTTATCACTAGGGTTCGGATTTGAAAGCAATATAATCAATAAAAAAAGCATTTAAAATGTAAAAAAAGGCATTCAATTTATATAAAAAGGCAATTCATAAATATAGGTACCTACTACTAAATAAAATAGTAAACATTATTTAAACACTTTCAAATGCACACATTTTGAGATAAATACAAATTAAAAATGAGCATGAATACTAAGCTAAATTAAGTTTATACTATTTTGTATAAATAGATTACCTTTTTCTTTAACAAGGTTTGTCCTAAGAATTAGTTAAAAACAATTTTAAAAATTAACTTCCTTGAGTTATACCAGTTAATTTAATGCAAAATAAACTAGTTGGTATTAAAAAAAAAAAATTGTCTACCACGTATTTTGATAAGCTGTCTTCAGAAAAACGGTTACGGTTTAGGCTCAAAATATTTTTATGCATCGAAAAGGATCTTTCTACGTCCACCGAATAGGTGTACGGGTAATTTTATGGCCATACCAAATACTCGATAAGACGATATCGATAAATATTGCGAA
>NC_042494.1:142246733-142248146 GCF_005508785.2 Acyrthosiphon pisum
TATTATCAAAAAAATAATAATAATAATAATAATAATGATAATTAATAATATAATAAAATGTAATAAAAATGTATATTTATCTAATTATATTGATTACAAACATTTATTAACATTCATTTTTAAATTTTCGAATCCAAAAGATCGCCGTTATTGTCGTAAAATCTTAATAGTAAAATTAAATGTGATTAACAAATGCATATTTATCTATAGTTATCTAATTATCTTGATTACAATTAATAATAACATGCACTTTTAAATTTTCGAATTCAAAAAATCGCCCTCATAATATATAGTTATGATAACCTTTTAATTATTTTAACTCTGAAGAAAAGACATTAAAACGGTATAATTGTCTAAATATGTGAGAAAAAATTGAATAATTGTGAAATATGTAAATACATGTATTTATGACAAAATATGTAAAAATATGTAAAATCAAATATTGCTCATTTTATCAAAAATCTTGTGAAACAAATTTATCACTTGCCGAAATAAGTTTATCATGTCACAGAGAAAATATGTATTTACATATAAATCCGAGCCCTAATAATAACTTATTATAACTGATAAGTTATAGCATTTATTTAAATGTGGTTATTGAAAGTCATTACAAGTTTTAAACTCGTATGTAATGCAAGTATTTCATTGAAATTTAAAAATGACAAGTAATAATGAAAAAGTTGATATGCTTTTAGTTTATGGTGAATGTCGACGTAATTCACGAAATGCTGCTAGACTTTATGCAGAATGATATCCCGAATGATATCACCCTCCTCACAATTACTTTGTCCGAATTGAATCGTCTTTGAGAAATAGTGGTGAGCTACCTGCAAGACAAGGTGATAATCGACGTAATCAAATACAGTTGATTGAACGGGCAAACGAACAGGACGAATTGCAGGTATTAGCATATGTTCAATTAAATCCTCGATCTTCGATTAGGCATTTAAGCAACGAAATTAGAATTTCTTATAAAAAAGTTCATACAATTTACTAACATATACGTCTAATTGAGGTTAATTAATTCCTCAAAATTAAATTTAAATGATTTAATAATATCTGCAAACCTACGGAAACAAAAAAAATACTTACAATTTCATAATAATTCGAAAAATTCTAGTATGATTGTTGAAAAATTCAATAATTTTAATCGAAACTTTGACTGGTTGCCATTTAGTCAATTTTGATTTCAGAGCTATGGTAAAAAGGACCAAATCGACTTTCGGTCTATCCGAAATTGGTATTCAAAACACCTGTTGCCATTTAAAAAAATGCAAGTTGTATTGCGCATGCGCACACGGAAAGATCTAAAAATGTAAAAATCATCAAGAAATGTGTATTTATGTATTCCCTATCCCCTCCCGAAAACCGCATATTAATCCGATGTCACTGGACAGAATTATTTAGTGTTAC
>NC_042494.1:142248196-142256203 GCF_005508785.2 Acyrthosiphon pisum
AAATAAATAAATTGCAGCTGTGCGCAAACACGGTTTTTATGTTATCGTGGTTTCTAGGTATACCTACATTATATCTTGAAAGCATCAAATGTTTACTCAGTTGTTAACACCAGAGTATTATATTTTACCCATTCAGAAATTAATCATATTATGTTCTTTGCAATGTAACATTGACGCTCATTCTTTGTATATAGATTTCCGAGAATTAACTATGATTTATTTTAAAGTTTTAATAACATTAACTGTGGCATTATGTATCACAACATTTTCTAGTACAGAAACAACTGTATCAGGTAAGTATTTACTAACAGTAAATGTACAGTAATTATTTGTATATATATAATAATTTATAAATCTTAATATACAGACGGACCTTTAGAATTTAAAATTAATATATTGAATACTTACCGAAAATGAATCGATATTTTCTTTTTCTAGATAACACTATATTAAAGATAGAATTAACAAATTTAAATTTCATGCGTCTTGATTATTCATTAAAATGAATTAATCAAACACATCACAATAAAAAAATAATTCAATAATTTAAAATTATGAGTTGTAGGTATTATATATATATTTTCTGAAATTTGGCCATATTCAATATTTTTAGTGGAACCAACTAGAATGTGAACACGTATGATCATAATATATTATATATTAATATTGCAGTCTGTAACCTAACCATAGTTTGTGATACCTACGTATTTATTACTGATTAAACAATTTTTAAATTCGGAATAGTACCTATATGACGTTTATATGAATACGATTAAGTTACAATTAAATTATAACTATTTTATTTTTAGAGAAATGTTGATGCTAAAAAAAGTTATTTAAGTCAAGCAGATGATTCTTTTTAAAATATCAGTATTTTTTTTGGATCTAATTCTAAATGTAATAACTTAAAAAAATAAATATTTTTTGAAATATTTTCAGACATGTAAATCTTAATATTATATTTATTATCTATATAAATTAAAAAAAATTGTTTTACATTAACTAAAGTATCCATTTTTCATTTTTAATTCGTAGGTAAGGTCATGTGACCCTGTATAATATATTATACAGTGTGATTCCTTTTAAAGGTAACACTAAATAATTCTGTCCAGTGACATCGGATTAACATGCGGTTTTCGGGAGGGGATAGGGAATACATAAATACACATTTCTTGATGATTTTTACATTTTTAGATTTTTCCGTGTGCGCATGCGCAATACAACTTGCATTTTTTTAAATGGCAACAGGTGTTTTGAATACCAAATTCGGATAGGCCGAATTTTTTTAAGTCGATTTGGTCCTTTTTACTAAAGCTCTGAAATCAAAATTGACTAAATGGCAACCAGTCAAAGTTTCGATTAAAATTATTGAATTTTTCAACAATCATACTAGAATTTTTCGAATTATTATGAAATTGTAAGTATTTTTTTTGTTTCCGTAGGTTTGCAGACTACTGAGTGCCCTCCCCCATCTGTTATTCACGTTATTTATGTTCATACTTTATCACTATTGCTTATTGTACAAAATTGTTGTATAGATTGTAATTATATTTTAAATAAAAAAAAAAAAAAAAAAAAGGTTTGCAGATATTATTAAATCATTTAAATTTAATTTTGAGGAATTAATTAACCTCAATTAGACGTAAATATTAGTTCATTAACTAAGAAAAAATTAAACAAACTGATATAATTTATTTCTCATAACTTCTATTATTAAAGTTTCTATTTAAATTATTAATTTTATCATTTATTGTAATTTTCATTGATACAAGTGGGTAATTACTTGTAATCTCTAAGATTATTTTATTTGTAGCATTTACTAAAATAAACCAAATTTATTTATGGTGTGCTAAGAATGATATTATCTTAATGTCCGTATAAATCTGACAATAATAACTTATTATAACTGATAAGTTATAGCATTTATTTAAATGTGGTTATTGAAAGTCATTACAAGTTTTAAACTCGTATGTAATACAAGTATTTCATTGAAATTTAAAAATGACAAGTAATAATGAAAAAGTTGATATGCTTTTAGTTTATGGTGAATGTCGACGTAATTCACGAAATGCTGCTAGACTTTATGCAGAATGATATCCCGAATGATATCACCCTCCTCACAATTACTTTGTCCGAATTGAATCGTCTTTGAGAAATAGTGGTGAGCTACCTGCAAGACAAGGTGATAATCGACGTAATCAAATACAGTTGATTGAACGGGCAAACGAACAGGACGAATTGCAGGTATTAGCATATGTTCAATTAAATCCTCGATCTTCGATTAGGCATTTAAGCAACGAAATTAGAATTTCTTATAAAAAAGTTCATACAATTTACTAACATATACGTCTAATTGAGGTTAATTAATTCCTCAAAATTAAATTTAAATGATTTAATAATATCTGCAAACCTACGGAAACAAAAAAAATACTTACAATTTCATAATAATTCGAAAAATTCTAGTATGATTGTTGAAAAATTCAATAATTTTAATCGAAACTTTGACTGGTTGCCATTTAGTCAATTTTGATTTCAGAGCTATGGTAAAAAGGACCAAATCGACTTTCGGTCTATCCGAAATTGGTATTCAAAACACCTGTTGCCATTTAAAAAAATGCAAGTTGTATTGCGCATGCGCACACGGAAAGATCTAAAAATGTAAAAATCATCAAGAAATGTGTATTTATGTATTCCCTATCCCCTCCCGAAAACCGCATATTAATCCGATGTCACTGGACAGAATTATTTAGTGTTACCTTTAAAAGGAATCACACTGTATAATATTCGCCTACAAAGCAATGCCTTTAGTAGAGAAGAAAAAAAATAACTAACTTACATTACATTTTAATGTCATCATGTTTATTTAATTCGGTAATTTTTGTATGTCTAGAATGCAAAGGTAAGGGACTTTATACAATAATAACAATAATATACCTAATAAATTTTACAATTCATTTTTAGAATATAACCATGATATAGCAGAACTTGGCCTTCCTTTAATATTTTTTTATTATGTAACAAACTTCAACTCTATCCATTTATATCACATTTTAGATTCAGAGAGGAACAGTGAATTGATTTGTATTGAATGTATTGATCTTACAATATTATGTGTGTTTTTTTAAAAAAAATTTTTGTTTCTGTGTACACGATAAGTAGTCGAAATAATGCTTCGATTTTCAACTTCAGTATCTTGTTCGATGGAAAAGTGAATGTTGTTGGTGCATTGGGGAGGTCAAAATTTAAAATTCCCAGTCATTTTCAAAAGCGCCGTGAAAAACAAAAGAAAAATTAAGGAAAAACAGGAATTTTTACGCAAAATCGACTTTAGTTTTTGGTGTAACTTTAAAATAAATTACCAAATATTTCCATTTTCTATACATGATAAAATTTTCAAAATATTTTGATTTGTTTTGAACTGTTTGGGGATATTTTCAGTTTCCAATTGTATTAGTTTTTTTTTCTATGAATGTTAATAAAACTTTATTTGTTAAGTAAAAATACTTGAAAATTTAACACAAGGTTCCTACTATATTTGTTACAATGACATTTGAAAAATATTAAAAATCCTTAGTCCCAGTCTTTTTTTATAAGCATTTAATGTTCAAAAATTGACAAAATATGGAAAAATCACAAAAATTAGCAAATTATTTTGAGTTAAGAATTCGTAAAAATTTTGGTTTTTAAATCTAAGAGTTGAAAATGTAATACAAGATTCCTCATAATATTGTCTACCTTTATCAAAAAAAAAAAATGTCTACAAGAAAGTCAAATCAAATTTTTATGATCGTTTGAAATTCAAATTTTTACAACATTGGATATTCACTCGATTTCTCATGTAGCAGTTTTCTTATTTTATTGTAATTCAAAAACAATAACTTTAGATACATGAAAATTTCACTGAATGTTTATTTTATCAATTCTTATAATTGATAATTTTTTCAAAATATTTTGACTTGGTTTGAGCTGTTTACGGACAATTTCATATTTCAATTTTTTTATTTTTTTTTATATGAATATAAATAAAGTTGTATCTGTTGACCCAAAAAGTGTAAAAATTTAATACAAGGCTCCTGATATATTGTTACAATAACAGTCACTCGCATAGGCGCAGAATAAAAATATTAAAAGTCCATAGTCACAGTTTTTTTTATAAGTATTTAAAGATCGAATTCTGACAAAATTTATCAAATTTAAAATGTAATAATTATTTTGTAGTTAAAAATGTATAAAATGTTCAACTTTTATATCTAAGGATTGAAAATTTAAAGCAAGATTCCATGTAAGTAGTTAATGCTGTTACCAAAAAATCTAAAAAATACACAAGCACAGTTAATTTTTAGTTATTTTAAGTTCAAATTTGGATGAAATTACATATTAAAAAACCTAGAATAACTATTTTAGTTATTTTGTTGTGATTGTATAATATTATTCATGGGTACTTGAAACTTCTAAAATATACTACTCTATATCTATGATAGTATCAAGGTTTGTTATTGATGTATAACGCATCATAACTTATAAGTACCTAATTGATATTGTGATATAATTAATTTGGAATTTATTATAGGTCAATTTTTTTTTAATACCATAGATATGTATATGATATGTCTTATACCTAGACTGACATATTGTTTCTGCTCAGAATAATTTTTCTTATACAATGATATTATATCATTGAATTCAAATTTATTATTTAATACCATCCATTATACAGTGACCCCACTTGTAGTGTTGAGAATAGATAACGAAAATTGTATCTAGATAAGATACAGATGATTTTATAAAAAAATATTTAGATAAGATAAAGATAATCTAACTTTTATCTAGAGAATATTATAGATAATTTTTTTTTTAGTATTTTTAAATTGCAAATGTGCACACAATTAATTTTGTCGAAAAACTTCGTAAAATAATGTCTCAATCCTCAAAGTACGTGCCAACTTAAAATTTGCTGGTAAAACATGGGAATGTGGTAATATTATATTAATAACATGTACTGATTGCAGATTGGATAGTGTTCTGTAAGAACAATTTTAGTAAAAAAAAATGAATAATGTATGAATAATTCGAGAAAAATGAATATTATGATTTAAATAAATTTATCTAGCTAAGTAAATGTGTCATCTAAGATAACCAATAGATAAATGGCACAATAGTTATCTAGATAAGATAATAGATGGGTAATTTTTAATTTAGATAATTTTCTCAGTTCACGTTCGGCATCCGTCGCGCACACTGCTTGCGCTCCGTCCTGTGTTCTTATTTATTCCGTATTTTGGTCTTATGTATCAATTTATACTTAATTTACACTTAAATAAAATAATCTCATAGTCGCTTACCTACGTATTCACTACATCTACAACAACATGTGTGCAGTCTTATCGCACGCCGCCGCGGCGGCAGTGTCCTCGACTTTATCATTGTGATAATAATTATGCCACAATCTACATCCAAAAATAAAAACACAAATTTAGCCAATACTAAATCTAATAACATTATCAAACTACAGCCTGCTCGCCTAAACAAAATTTAAACTTCTGTCAACACTAATCACTCAGCCGGTAATCAAGACGTTATCATGGAAAATTCTTCGTCAGGAAATTGGTCCGTGGCACAGTCAAAAAAAAATCTAGGTAAGAGAAATCTCTCTTCCTCTTCTTCCGAACCAAATTCGCCAAAAATACAAAACAACAAAAAATCATTTTCTACGTCAAATCGGTTTGAAGCGCTCTCACAAGATGAATCACAAACCACCACTTCAACAAAATTTGCTCCATCGTATTCTAATGAGTCGATTCCAGAGAATAACATTAGTGTTGGAATTAAACCAACCCTGCCCCCACCAGTTTTTGTAAAAGGTGTAATCTGTTTCACCGATCTTTGCTCAGATCTTATTGATCATATCGGAGTAGATAATTTCTCCTGCAAATCCTCAACTGACCGCCTAAAAATTATGACAACTAACTCAGCTTCCTATAGAACGCTGATTCGTTTCCTCAAAGAGCAAAAATATGAATACCACGCGTATCAGCTCAAAGAAGACAAACCAACGCGGGTGGTCATTCGTAATCTCCATCCGACCACACCCATAGAGCTTATAAAATCGGAGCTCGAGTTGCGCTTATTTGAGGTCCGTCAAGTAACAAACGTATTACGTAAAATCAATAAACACCCACTACCGTTATTTTTCGTCGACCTTAAACCGACAATTCAGTCCAACGACATTTATAAGCTGACATCTCTTATCCACGCCAAAATAAAAGTGGAAGAACTATACAAAACAAAAACTATAAGCCAGTGTATCAACTAGCAGGATTATGGTCATACGAAATCTTACTGCGGCTATCCAGCTCGCTGCGTCCGCTGTGGTGCACTCCACTCTTCATCGGACTGTCCAATTCCACGGGATGCTACTCCAAAATGTGCGCTCTGCTCCGGTGATCACCCCTCAAATTATAAAGGCTGATCCGTTTACAAGGATCTACAACATCGCAACAAACCAAAAAAGAGTAATCTTCTGTCGGATAATATTAGTCATAAGAAAAATGTACAGGTTAGTCATCCAGTGGTTATCCCCCCAACACATCCACCAGACTCGTCCCAAACCTACACTAAAGCTACCTCCGGTTCTTACTCTAATAACATAATCCCTCCCCATGTATCAGATATAAACAAGTTCCTTGATGAGTTCAAATTACTAATAAATCCACTAATTGCCCTACTCACCCAAGTCATCTCAAAACTTCTGGATAAAAATTAATGTCTTCATACACAAGCAACTCCCTTCTCATCCTTCTATTTAACTCAAATGGTCTTAAAAATCACTCAAACGAACTCCAATTAGTACTCCAGGAGAAGCGTATCGATATTGCCTTGATATCCTAAACGCATTTTACAAAATACTCCCACATCGCTATACCCGGTTATCATCTCCTAAAAACAAATCACCCTGATAACTCTGCTCATAGTGGTGCTGCAATTTATATTAAATCTTCTTTGTCCTTCCAATTCCTTTCAAACTTTTGTCAGCCTCATTTACAGTCTTGTGCTATCTTACTACACATCAACAATATACCAACAATTTTAGCTGCAATATTTTCCCCTCCGAGACATAATATTAATATTCAAAACTATAGAGATTACTTTAGCTCCTTTAGTCAAAACTTTATCATAGGTGGTGACTTCAATGCTAAGCACCTTAGCTGGGGCTGTCGCACAAACAACCCAAGGGGTTTGGTTCTCTACAATTTTATAAATCTTAAGGGCTACACAATCCTCGCTCCCCCCGGGCCAACATATTGGCCCACCTCCTTACGCAAAATACTGGACATACTAGACATATTTGTTTCCAACACACCTCGCAACCTATTCTGCACGACTACCAATCTCTTAGAACCCTGCTCGGATCACTCTGCAGTACTCCTGACTGTCAGTGCCTGTCCCCCAATCCGGCCTTCTCTACCAAAACTCTTTTTCCATTCAACTGATAGGCTTAAATTTCACGACTTGGTGGATAAAAACATAAATCTCAAAGTTAGTCTTTTCTGGCTTCAGCGTTCAGCGAGAACGACCGGCTACGGGCTGCCTCCCAACGTGCCACCTAGTCCTTTTATGACACGGTTGACAATATTTTAAGCTGCAAGGAGCATGATGAAAGGATAGCTGAGATCGAACGAAGAGCGAATGCAGTGGCAGCCGCTCCAACTGACTGACTTTATTATTTATTGTATCGCATTGTATTGCATTGTATTGTACCTATTGTATTAATGTTTATTTTCAAGGTGAAGCAACCATAATTAGTTATGTGTTAAGAATGTGCATGTATTAACGTTTTTATAAAACATTAATAAACGATGGCAGCAGAGGAATAGTAGTGTTCACACAGATCCTCCTCTGCTGTCGGTTCAAACGGAAAAAAAAAAAGTCTTTTCTGGCTTAGCAAAGATTAGTGCAGGTGTTCCACAGGGGGGCATCCTTTCTCCTCTATTATACAACATATACGCT
>NC_042494.1:142256299-142263621 GCF_005508785.2 Acyrthosiphon pisum
GTATTGAAAATTAAATAATATTCGTGTTGATTATTTCTAGTTTCTGTTGGTACCTAATAACGTATAATAATTTTATCGCAGATAAAAGTTCACATTATCGCAACGATTATCGTTATTATAGTGTACTGATTATCTGGTGGCTATATTAGAAGAAAAATAAAAAACAAACTAAAATTACAAATTATATGTAATATGTATTTACGTTTAATTATTTTAATGTATTAAAATCAAAGCAAAATACGTAGTAAAATAAAAAATAAATAATATAATAATATAATAAATATGTAGTAAAGTAAAAAATAAATAATATGTACATATATATAAATACGTAATTAATTTTTTTTTCCACTTCGCCTATAAGGTTCATTCGGTTATAAGACTCACTTTGTGCTGGTCCCAAAGTGAGTCTTATAAGCGGCGTCTACTGTATATATAATTAAATAAAAAAAAAAAATGTATCAAGTAAGGGTAGTGTAACCACTGGGTGACTCCTCCCATCACGTTTTTCTTCATATATCATATATTCTTATTGTCCCTAAAGGAACAGATTGTATGTACCTTATAAAAATAAAAAATAAAAGATAATTTTCTAGATAAGTCTCAACACTGTCCACTTGTAACCTATTGTACAGCAGAGTGACATCCACATGCCCACCTGGCACCTTTTTAATAATGAATCATTTTAAGGTTCTGATCACTCTTATGAATATATTAATAATTATAATTATTTAAAAAAATATTATTTGTGTATTTTTTTTTCTGTTATCAATACAAATTGAAAATATGTACATTTAATAGTTATTGGGGGAAATAAAAGAAGATATAGTTCCAATTTGCTCCACAATAGGTTTCTTGTAGGACACTGTATAATGCGTGTAATAGTTGCTGTGTTAAATTTGAGTTCAATATGATATTTATTAGGTTTATTATCACTGTGTATGAAAAACGATTTTGATCGCAGATAGATTGTCAGCCTATATTACTTAATATATTACCTATAAGCAAGCCTGGGAAATTTAATCATAATTTTTAACTGAGTTCAGTTTAGTCGATAGTAAATATTTTTAAAAGTTTTAAGTTAAAAGTTATCCAAATTTTTTTTTTTAACTCAGTTAAATTAAAATCTATATAGAAACTTACAACTAACTTATTAACTTAAGTTGAGTTTTTTTTTATTTTTAATAATATATAAATAGTCAGTAGGTAATATGGTTTAAAATAATTGCATGGCAGATACCTACGGGTGCCCAAATTCAAAATTCTGCCAAAACAAACACACACGTGTTCCTTTTCCTACCAACAAAAACCTACAAATAAAACAAAAATAGTTAATGGCCTAAGTTGCCTAAAAAAATTGGTATTGTATTCATAAATTTCTACAAAATAATAAGAACATTTTTGTGATTTTGATGATTATCGTCTAAGTTTTAACATCAAATGCATCTAAAAAAAAATCGTGCGCTGGGTATGTTTTTAACTTTCTCTAATAAAAACTTATTAGGTACACTGTATTAAATTGTTTTGACCTAGTGGAAATTTGTTTATAGACATTTAATGAAAAATATGTTCTGAGCGAGTACACACGTTCAATTATTTTTTTGTCGATTTCAGACTTAAATTCTACTCATTTCATAATGAATTTTTCATCTTTTATACCATTTTTAAAAGCATATTTTTTTTATTTTAACGGGTAAATAATTCTAGTATGTAGACCCATGATAATTCACAAATCTCTGACCGAAAGACATTTTTACAAAAAAATATTATTTCTTCATAATAATATGCTCTCTGTTACCTTTTGTTTATAGTTTGTGTATGCTCTATCTCAGTCATCTAATGTTTTACTATACACATAATTGATATTTTTATATCGAAATGTTTCACTGAAAGAACGTTAAACATTTTAAAATTCTAATTCTCGTTTGCGAAGACAGATACATATAATTTATTTTTTTTTTGTAATTGCAAGGACCTAAGTGAATTTTCAGTTAAACCACCCCAAAAACACAATAACCACCATACTACTATAGCTGATATCAGAGTGGACTCGGGTCTCATCTCAAAGATTCTCATTTGAATATTCAATTAAGAGGACGCACACAGATATTTGTTGTCTCCGTCTTATAAGTGCGTAACATATAGCAAATTAGCAGTTTAGCTCCGTTAGTTTAAAAATGAGAGTGAATCGACCTATTATAAAATTTGTTAATAAGAACATTATAAATGTTTGTATATTACGGGTTTTTTACGATAATTCAGTTTTTAAATAAGTTATGAGCATTTTTAATTTAATCTATATTATATACTCAAAACTTGCTAAAAATGTAATCATCGTAAAAATCCACATACAATCACAGAGAATGTTCATACCATCAAGTTTCATTACAGTTGATTCACTCTAAATTTTAAACTAACAGAGCTAACCATGATCTGCTGAGAGTAAATTTGCTAATATGTTACGACGTCTTGTAATACAGGCACAACAATGAACAAATATCTGTGTGCGTCCTCTTAATTGAATATTTAAATGAGAATCTTCGAGATGAGACCTGGGTCCACTCTGATGTCAGCTATATTGTTTATTTTTTTTTTCATGGTTAAACCTAATCGTGATTACTATGTTAATTTACTATGTTACGCACTTCTAAGACGGAGACAACAAATTGTTGAGTGGTGTTATCTTAACTGATCGATGATAAATAATAATAGTTAGTAGTTGTACTTAGGTAAATACTTTTCAAAATCACTGTTATCACGACTACTCTAATGAACCAAGTATTAAAAATATTTCAACGTGATTGAAAATGTATATCATTTTTGCTTTACACGTCTTGTGGGCGTTTTGCACCTTCTACCAAGTGTTTCCAACGAATTCTGTCTTCCGAATCCTGAATTCTTGCTAATTTGTCGGTTCTTATTAAATCATTCGTCACGTGGTCCATCCATCTCTGTCTCGGTCTTTCTCGTAGTCTTTTTCCAGTTGGCTTATTGGTTAACACATTATTTATGAGTTCTTGTTTTGCTCTCCATCCATGTCCAGTCCAAGCGTATTAAGGATTTTCTATGGAGGGGATCCAGCTAATTTTCCATATACATTTCATTGGGGGCTCCGCTACAGAATATATTAATATATATATTAGATGTTTAGATAGGTATTTATAGGGATCTCTTGGACCCCCCCCCCTAGTCACTAAACCACCACCCAGCCAATTCAATTCGTTTGCGTCTGAGAACATTTTAGATGTTTGGTCTATTGAATAGTTTTATAATATTTAAATTTTTTCTCTGTTCAAATTCTCCATTATATGGGTTTCTTGTAGGACCATATATACATCTCAGAACCTTTCTTTCAAATATCAGTAGTTTTTCTTCGTTGCATTTCGTCGTCGTCGCATCCGTATGACCGTATACGGCGATAGTGTATGTAGTGTAGAGTTTTACTTTGGATTCTTTTGATAGTAATCTTGACTTGAACATTTTACTCATGACAAAACACTCCCGATTATCGATATCCTGAGATTTATTTCCTTGTGCATAATATTATTGTTAGCGTTTGTTAGTACTTGTGGACCTCTATCAATATTTTGTTCATTGATTATCTGCCTGGACACGACTAAATACTTTGTTATGTCTTGGTTAATTTGCAATCCTTTTCTTTGGCTGGCTTGACACCTACTGTACAGCAAATTGGTTACCTAACTGTACGTATTTTTTCTTACTGAAAACACACATATGTTAGTATGTATAGCTATAGTTATCTACGAGAGTTGGAAGTAACTTCAATTGTTTTTAGATAGTCATCTATTGACTATTTGACTACACTACATTTTAATCAAATGATATTAACTTTGTTACTACATATTATATTATTTTATATGCTATAAATGTCTAACAGAGCATTTAAAGACAATTGGATATTCGGGTATGTATAAGTTAAAAAAGACAATGATAGTATATTTGTATTTAATCAACAAATTATTAGTATTTAATTTGGTCATGATAAATCTGTATGTAACATATAGTAATTTAATTAACAATAAAAGTTTGATAATGTATACCATACTTATAGATTTTGGATTTTTTAACTACTGCTATGCAAACCAATTTTGTAAGTTCCTAGTATAGAGTTATTATAATCTATTTATTAAAAGTGTGTAAACTATCTTTTCTATGGGTTTTTTTTATATAAAATATTATACATCCTGTTGTTGAATGCCGTGTTTCAATGTAACCGGCACAGTCGACATAACTGAAAATATCCAATAACAACAACTGTGTATTGCTAGGTATCAAAATATAAACTATAATTAAACGTTATTTTAATCTAATGACTGAAACGTTTAATTTTATTGAAGTACAGTGCTCTTTTTTTCAAATTTGTCAAAAACTACTGCTAAAGTTTACTGCATAATATGATACTGCACAGATACTGCACAATATCTATACTCCGTACCAAATAAGAGCGCGCCGGGTGGCCACGGGCAAAACCGGTTTTGTTACGTAAATTTGGTGCGCACTTATTTGGTACAGGGTATAGTCTTGATATCTGAGACAAGAACAATAAACCATCCACTTCTTGTCAATTAAATGATGAGATACCATACCTCTTAATTCGATTCTTCTTGGTGATAAAGTGTCCAAAGCACGATAACTAGGTGATTTTGAGCTAAATTATACTTTTGCCAGTTTTGTGATAGAAGTTCCAAGATTGCGACGAACTTGTTCTTCCGTATTGGTGTCCTATTGATGACCAAATGTTCTCTAAATTTGCTTCAATCAAAATAAATATGCGTTAACCGATTAATCGAATTGTTTACAAGTATACAGGAATTTGATCACACTGACTTTGTTTTGTAGTCCGTATGGACCTCTGCAGTTGCTTTATAAATTGACATTAACGACTGGAATTTTGAACTATAATAGGATAAATCCACAAAAATTATGAGATTCAATTCTGTGTTTGTAAGGTTAACATATTTCCTAAGCTCATAGTACATGCCAGTATGATGTGGGAAACTGTTAAAGTTAATCAGTTGATCTGGTAATTGTATATTGCCAATAATCTGAATTTTTTTCACATATAGCTAATTAGTTTCTTAGTAGGTACTATAAGTACCGCCATTGTTTATTGTTGTACGAATATTATGTAGACAACACGAAAAAAACAAAAGTCTACAACGAATATTGATGTACTTGCTTTCCTCTCTATTGTTATACAGACACGTATCTTATGTCATTGTACGCGGGGTTTTTGACGATTATGGATCGATGAAATAGAATTTCGTTAAAATGAAAAAAGACGTGTTTCTTTATTTTTATCACACAATTTTTTTATATCAATTTCAAAATGTTTAAACACGCAGGTGTACCAATAGCAAAATCAACTTTACTTTTTCGAATGGTAACTACTATATTTTTTAGTGGATTCCGGTAAAACTTTTTTTTCTGAAAATTTTGATAGTCAAATCATCAATTTTGGTTGTCTAATTTATTAATTATGGTCCTCCAAAGTTTTGTAAAATATGCATTAATGCTTTTAATTGAAATAATTGATATAGGTTTAATTTACAAGAGCTAAATATTTTTTTTTTTTGGTGGTTAAAAAAAATTGTTTAGGGAGAAAAGTGCAATGTTTTGTGGCGCTCTTCTCGTAATAGGATTAACTTGAAATTTGAACCATATATTGAATCCCTATATTGGTAGGTATCGCATGCAAACTATAAAGTATGAATTTAGGAGCTGAAATTCATAACCCTTCATATTTTTTTAGTTTTGGATATTTACATTTTATTTCGTACTTTTCCTATCACAAATTCCTATCTTACTTTTTTTACAATAGAATTAATTTGGATTCTTTATTAGGTGGTTTCGGATACCTAATGGTATTTGATTATTGTTATAATAATATTGGGAATTTCTAATTAACTCAGATTAAAAGTATGCCTAAATTAGGTACAAACCTAGGTATATTGAGATTGACTATTTCTCTGAATATCTTGTAAATAGTTTATTTTAAATCACGTTTATTAAATAATTCTTAAAGAATTTCAACTGCTAAATTCATACTTTGCATGCAATACTTACCAATATAGGGAACTTTTGATTCAAATTTCAAGTTGTAAAAGTTAGTTATAAGAAAAAATGATTTAGCTCTTGTAAATTAAACCTATATCAATTAATAAAGTTGATTTTGCTATTGGTGCACTTGCGTGTTTAAACATTTTGAAATTGTTATGATAAAATTAAAGAAACGCGTCTTTTTTTATTTTAGCGAAATTCTATTTCATCGATCCATAATCGTCATAAAAAAACCCGCGTACAATGACATAAGATACACCCTGTATACTTATTAATTATTATGTATACAATCTTAGAGCCCGTAGCTGGTTTTACTTCATACGGAGTTACTGCATAACGTCTATAATGCATAATATTATTATATACAACTAATTTTTTTTCATGCATTTTTACGGTAAATCATGTGTGCGGATGATTATGATGAAAAATTGACTAACCCAGTAAATGTTGAACAATTCAAAGAACATGTGAAACGAAATATGCACGCTGACCTTTTAATCAGTGAGTTTTTATAATTTGTTAAGTGAATTACCTGCGTACTAATAATTAAGATTTATAATGTATTAAAAACAGTGCTGTGTTTTATCTAAATAAATGACCTAGATCAGTATATTTTTATCTTTTATCTTATCCAGATAAATGGGAAATAATATGTTATCTGAGCTGATATATAAGATAAATAATAAAATGATGTAGATAAATATTGAATACTTAGAATATAGTAATATTATAAATGTTATTAAATTAAGTACCTATTTTATGTTTTCCGATTACAATATAGTAAACTTAATTTCATACACAAATATAATACAAATTATTATTTTAATAATTAATTGTATAATATATTGGTATTACCAGTGGCGTACATACGGAGGGGGTTTTCGGGATCAATCTCCCCCAGGACCAAAAAAAAAAATTCTGATATTATTGATGAATTTCTTATTATTAATCATCCGTGTATACACAAACATACGTTATAATAATTTGACTATTGAGTATAACACTATACTTTACCAACAACGAAAAAAGATTTCATAACGAAATTGTGGCCGTATATCAATCAAAATAGACATTTGATCGTACACAGTCAGTTAGTTGAGTGCGGACATTAATACATCTTAATACGACCAAAAACGTACCCTTTCCTTTTCGGCCGATTCACTTTTCGACAAAAAAAAGTTTAATATATACACAATGATTTTTTTAAGGTGGGTTTCAAATAACTACTTTAAAAGTAGTGAACC